>NW_025954285.1:0-131548 GCF_022376455.1 Epithele typhae
ATGGCTGGTGGAAGGAAGAGAGAGTAGACAAGAAGAATTAAGGTGCTGCTTGAGCTTTTGGGGGTATGAGGAAACGGGTATGGTGCAGCGAGGGCGGTGGGAGAGGCGGGGTGAAGCCAAGTGGGGAGCGCGATCGCGGACGCGGGGCCAGCCATTCAGGGCAGGTCCGTGCGCGACACTGCCACGCGGACCTCGCGCATTACGTCAGCCTCGCCACGGAGTTTGTGCGGCGTCCTCCGCCTTGCCTATGCCCGCCTCCCGACCCACCAACACACGCTTGCTTGGATCTATTTTGGCGGGTGGGCGGTGCGTGGCTCGTGTCCTTTGTTTCCCACGTCATGCCAACCGCGCGCTAATGGCCATGTTCAGCAGGTCTGACCATGTGTTGTGGACGCCGCACTCCTTGAGCGGGCACTTTATCCAATGGAGGCATGGTCGCGTTAGCAATTTTACAACACTAGGGCATGCTTTGCACTTCTGGGAAACACCTACGCGACCTTCGGCGAAGGTCGGTGTGTGTGTTGCTCACCGCTTCTGCGCACAGTCATTGTGGCTGGACGCTCGGATCCGTCGGGTAGACCTGACTCGCAGCCAGGCGCTCTCCAGATGGTCTGTGAGGCGAATATATAACTCGCCTCTTTGACCATCCCTTCCATCGTCCCTCCCTCCCCCACCATGGACACCTCAGATATAATCCAGACTGTCCTCGCAGCGCTCCAGTCGAGATCTGATCGCCCCGGAGGCCAGTCCGATCCAACCGCAGAAGCCAACAACACGAGGCAAACGCCGACCCAGATGAAGGCGCCCGGCAGCCTCCCAGAGGCGATTCTGGTGCTGCTGTCCACGGCGGCCATTCGAGATTGGTTGATCCTCCTGGTGATCGGCGCATTCTTTGAGACCATCCGCCGCTCGCTCAAGGATCTCTGGACAAAGGCTGTCGAGCGCATGTGGGTAACAGCCGTCTTTGCATTTGACGATGATGCCTCAGGTCCGTGTCCTCCTGGGCGGCCTCTTTCCGTTCAGTCGGCTCACGTTTGGATCCGCATGTAGACTGGATCATGCATTGGCTATCTCAGCGGAAAGTGTTCCGTCAGTCCAGTTCCCCATCGCGGTCGAGGATCACACTGACCGAAGGTCCACAGAACACGCACGGAACGTCGAAGTCAGCGCATGCTTTTTCAACCTAGAATATGACCAAGCTCGGACGACTTGGGAGAAAAGAGGACGGCGAAGAGCCCATCGCTTTCGTTCCCGCCCGCGACATGACTTACTCGTTCTGGTACAAGAGGCATTTCGTCCGCGTCAGCCGCTCCCAAGAAGAAGCCTCGAGCTATTACAAGAGGCCAAAGGATATGCTTGAGCTCCGGTGGGTTGTCTTCTCGCTCATCCCATACGCGTGCTCATTGAGGTTAGCGTCCTGTCCTGGCGTTCCGATATCCTCCGGGACATCCTTCTCGAGGCAAGACGAGGGTACAAAAAAGCGAATGAATGCGCGATGCATGTCTACGTCTCTGACGGGTCGGTCTTACTCTTTCCTGTATATGCTTTCCGTCGACACGAGCGCTCACCGGGTGCCGCACAGACACGACGAGTGGAAGCACGTCGCCACACAAGATAAGCGTCCGTTGGTCTCGGTCATTCTAGACCCAGGTGTTATGGAACTCGTCCTCCACGATGCACGCGACTTTCTGGCGAGCAAACAGTGGTATGCCGACCGAGGTACGGACACTCACTCGGGCCGTCACGCGCCGCATCTAACCACATGCCGTCACTTTGGATGACACGGAACACCAGGCATCCCCACCGTCGCGGTTACCTCCTTTACGGAGCGCCCGGAGCCGGCAAGACGTCGCTCATCCACTGTATCGCCGGAGAGCTCGGCCTGCATGTTTACATCCTTTCACTCACCGTGGCGGGACTGGACGACAACAGCCTCAAAGCGCTCACTTCGCACCTTCCACGATCATGTGTGGTCCTCATCGAGGACATCGACGCTGCGTTTACGCGCACCATGAAGCGCGACATTGCTGACCCCGAAGCCGCTCCGCGCGACGGGCCCACCGACGCCCCGGCCTCGAGGTCTTCCGGAAAGGAAGAGGACGTAAACCGAGTGACCCTCAGCGGCCTGCTCAACGCGCTCGACGGCATCGCCGCGCAGGAGGGCCGCATCCTGTTCGCGACGACGAACGACATCTCGGCGCTCGACCCGGCGCTCCTCCGCCCTGGCCGGCTCGACCTCCACGTCGAGTTCAAGCTCGCGAGCGCGTACCAGGCCGAGGAGCTCTTCAAGCGCTTCTACGCCACGCCCGTCCCGTCCCCCTCCTCCGCACCGCGCGAACGCATCGCGGACGAGGCACAGAGCCCGAGCGCCGCACGCCCTGACACCACACCGCCGCCCGCGCCCACCGCCACCGCCCCGCCCGCGCCCACCTCCGCGTCTCAGTCGCCCGAGGACGAGAAGGCCGCACCCCACGGGTCCGCGTCCGGTGACCCGCTCGCCCCCGAGGAGGTCGCAGCGCTCGCGGCCGCGTTCGCGGCGGCGGTGCCCCCGCGCGCGTTCTCGATGGCGACGCTGCAGGGCTTCCTGATGGCGTACAAGGAGCGCCCGCGCGCGGCGGTCGCGGACGTGCCGGCGTGGGTCGCGCGGCGGCGCGGTGGGACCGTGGCGCGGGTGGCGGCGGACGCGTGAAGCGGCGGTGGACGCGTGCAAGGCGGCGGCCAGCCTCCACCGCTCGGCATCGGCGGCGGGGATTTCAGGCTCCAGAGACGTTCCGGCGGCGTCCGAAGCGGGGTTCTAAGCGGGGTTAACGGTTGGTGGGCGGGTCGTGGAAGGGGCATGCAACCAGCTGAGCTCGATCGGCCCACGACCCACGACCACACAGTGGTCGCGGGCAGGCGGCGGCGTGGGGCTGTTTCCGGCCCGCAGGGGCCCAGTGCGCGGGTTTCATGGGGCGAATAGACGCAAAATACACTCCTTCTGGCTTCATCTGCGTGCCTCCCGGAATCAATTGCAGGGGCGCGGGTGGCGCGCGAGTCAGACCAGGAGAATGTCCGAGGCGTCGTGCCTTCCCCTCGGCTCGCTTCGATGTCGGATGTGGGCCTCGGAGACGCTGCGACCGCCTCGTGCGACGGAGAGATGAAGTAGGGTGCTTCCCCCGTTCGTTCGCCTGGTAGTGAGACACAGAAGCACGAGCCGGCTCCTGTGTTGCGGCGCCCTTCTCCTGCGGACCCTGAGCGCCAGTGCATCCGAGAAGGCCTGTCCCAGGCGCAGTTAGTCTAGGCATTTCATGAACGGAAGTGAGCCGGGCAGGAGGACCAGGGCCGGCGGCTGGAGACGGTCGGAGAGTGAAGAGGACAAAGCAGAACAATAGGCTTCCAGCAAGTGGCACATAGCGCTGGAAATGTAGCCCTTGTAGCGCCTCTGCGCAAACCCCTGAGCACCGTGTTCTTGAGAATCCCTGGCGTGCTTCTGGTCCAGCCGTGGACGGGCCTCGAGGTGGTATGGGCTCAAAAAAAGCGGTGCAGTGGTCCGAATTTGTGCAAATCCATCACGAATGCTAGGACGAGCACTCACGATGCAGGTACACCCCATTCGGAACGCGGAGGCTGGAAGACATTCGGCGGGGGTGAACGGAGGGAGGGGATCGATGGATGGATGGAGCACAAATGAGGAAGTCGGTTGTGCCATTCGACTTGTATTATTGTCTGTGGACGCCGAGCGCCGCCTGGTGTGAACAAATCCCTGTGTGCGACGCGCACGACAAGGCCCTTCATCTGTCGCGACGGTACGAATGAGTTGTGGGCGTACGCTGGTCGGTCCCATGTCCTCCGCGAGGAACACCAGGCGGACTTGGTGTCGGGACCGCGTGGTGAGAAAGCAAGCTGCTGGGCGCCGGCAACGCCCGTCGCCTGATGCCGGGCGGTGCCACTGCCAGCAGCTTCCAGCCGACGACCACCTCGCCAGCCGCTGCCTGCGCCAAGGCCCGCGCCGCCCTCTCCGCAAACACCAGTCATGCGCCCGTCGCAGTGGTCGCCCGCATCGCGCCGCCCCCTCACGGCGCGGCACCACCGTTCGCGACGATCCGCCGCGCCACCCCTTGCTCCGTCGACGACGCATGCAGGTCCCGGTCGCTGCCACGCCCCGTCCACAGACCCATGTGGTTCTCCTCTCGTGTCCAAGGACGATGCACAAGGGCAGTGCAGCGAAGCGGCAGCAGGCGCACTCCGCCCTCGAGCAGTTCCTTTATTCGATCGACCCGTCCACATCCGACGTCCACAACGCCGCGTCCCCCTCCCGATCCGTTTTGGAGTGTACCGCCCGAACTGACACGAGTCACTGCACCTCGAATGCGCTTGACTCCATCCCACAGCAGGGCCCCTGCGAAACAACGGAAACGGAAATTCGGGTCCGGCCGCACGCACCCTGCTCTCCACCTCCGCACCCTCGCGCGCACATAAAGCCAGGCGCATTTGTGGAACCCGTTGTGTCAGAACACTCCGCCTCACGCACACATTCATAAAGCTGCACCAAGATCATCTAGCGTTTTCCCCGACCATCACCCGTCTACCCCCACCATGGAGGCCGTCGTCCTCCAATCCGTCCTCTCTGTGATCCAATCCAGTGGCGCGGACTTGAACGCCTCAAATGTCCTCTCCGGAGTCGCTCCCAGCCAAAACGTCACCCCGCCCATCGACGCCGCTGCTACGTCGGTGTCGCCCTTCCAACTCCCGGCCCTCCTCCTCGCTCTTCTGCACCTCTCCGCGGTCCAGGACTGGCTCAAGATCTTCCTCGTCGGTGTTCTCATCCAGAGCCTGCGCGGCTGGCTCCAGGACCTCTGGGACTGGCTCTCCGGATGTATATGGGTCTACGAGAATCTCGACGCTGACGATGACTGCGGATGTGAGTCCTTGTTGATCCATGTGGCGCCCCATCTCTTCACGCGCGGCTGCGGCTGACACAACCGCCTCCCCGTCCCGCAGTGTGGCTCCAGTACTGGCTGTCGAAGAACCAACGATTCCGTACGTCGTTCTCATTCCGCGCCGAGCCGCAGCTTACCGTGGTTTCCCCCAGTGAACGCCCGGATGCTGGACGTCAGCACGCGCAACGTTCCAGGGATGGAGGCGCCTGTGATGCTGGGATTAATGGACCCGTACCAGGAGCGTGGGAGGAACAAGAGCCGCACGCCCGCGTTCTTCCCCTCGGTGGGCACGACGTACACACTGTTCTACAAGTGCCGGTACATGACCGTGAGCCGCTCGCGGCTGAACGAGTCGCCGTGGCAGGTCGGCGGCAGCAGCAAGCTGCACATCCGGTGCGTCGGAAAGTTCGCGCCGATCCCGGGGTCCGAAGCTGACTGCGCGCGCGAAGGATGCTCGCCCTCAGCCACGAGCCCCTTCGCGAGCTCTTCCACGAGGCCAAGAAGC
The DNA here is from genome assembly GCF_022376455.1 of Epithele typhae. Taxonomy (NCBI): domain Eukaryota; kingdom Fungi; phylum Basidiomycota; class Agaricomycetes; order Polyporales; family Epitheliaceae; genus Epithele; species Epithele typhae. Next base: position 5,425 of record NW_025954285.1, read on the forward strand.
TCTACCTCGCCTCGCGCCAGCACAGGATCTCCATCTACACCTCCGACGGGTACGTTCATCCCTCCCGCGCGCCCGTCCCGTCCCGCTCACGCAGCCGTGCCCTCAGCGACTTCTGGAGGCTCATGTCCACCCAGCCCAAGCGGTCGATAGACTCCATCTTCCTCGACGAGAACACGAAGGAGGAGCTCCTGGAAGACGCCGAAGACTTCCTGTGCCAGGACACCAAGGACTGGTACACGCGCATAGGTCCGTGCCGCCATCTCGAACCGAATCTGCGCTGGGATGCTCACGTCCCCCTTCAGGCATCCCGCGCCGCCGCGGCTACCTCCTGCACGGCGCGCCGGGCTCGGGCAAGACGTCGCTCGTGCACGCGGCCGCGAGCGAGCTCGAGCTCGACATCTACCTCCTCCCGCTCACGCGCTACGGCATGGACGACAGCCTGCTCATGCAGTCCATCCTGCAGCTCCCCGAGCACTGCATCGTGCTCATCGAGGACATCGACGCGATCTTCCACCACGGCATGCGCCGCGACATCGATGACCCGGAGCAGCTCGCCGCCGCGCTCGCCGCCGGACACGCGCTCCCGCCCCCGCCGCCGGCGTCGGCGCACAGCGCGCAGCAACAGCCTGCGAGCCGCGTGTCGCTCAGCGGGCTCCTGAACGTGCTCGACGGCATCGGCGCGCAGGAGGGCCGGATCGTGTTCGCGACGACGAACGACTTCCACGCGCTCGACGTCGCCCTCCGCCGCGCGGGCCGGTTCGACAAGCACATCGAGTTCACGCTCGCGAGCGAGCACCAGGCCGCGGAGCTCTTCAAGCGCTTCTACGGCCTCCTGTCGTCCGACGCGGACGACGCGCGCGAGCGGAGCGAGGAGGAGCGCGAGCGCACCCCGAAGCCGTCCCGCAAGAACACCGCGGATGCCCCCACGGAGACCGCACTCCTCCTTGATGCTGCTGTCCTTCCGGTGGAGTCCCATTCCTCCTCTGCCCTGGCCCCCGCCCTCAACGAGAACGGGGGCCCGAAACGGCGGGCGCGCCCCCCGCGCCTTGCGCAGGCCGAGCTCGCGCGTCTCGCCGCGACGTTCGCGCGCGGCGTCCAGGGCGGCCGGTTCACGGTCGCGACGCTGCAGGGGTACCTCCTCGAGAACAAGGCGCGGCCGGACGAGGCCGCGAACCGGGCCGCCGCGTGGGCCGCGAACCTGGTCCTCGAGCGGTCGGCGGAGGGCGCGGGCACGCGGCTGGAGAACGGCTCGCCGCAGACGGACGTGTCGACGCTCGCGGACGACGGCTCGTCGGTGGCGGGGTCTGAGGCGGACGCGCAGGAGGGGCCGTCTTCGCTGGGCAAGGAGGAGCTGGTCGCGGCGTGAGATGACAAGGTCGCCAGGAGTTCCTCGGACGCTTCACCACATAGAGCCGTCGCGCACTCTCTCGAGCGTGATACATTTTGCTTTCTGTTGTCGCACTGTTGCTTTGCTGCTTGTGTCGTGTTCTCTATGCTATCTCTTCGCCCTGCTCGTATTGCTAACGTATGTTTAGGTCCCATGAACTTGCTCATCATCTCCGTTATCCGTCACTTAATACCTTCACGAATTTCTTCCTGACAATAATAAAAGTACCATTTTTTACCTATGATTGTCTGCGTGAGCTCTGCGGTGCTCTCAATTGGCACTTCAAGCACTTCAACTTCAATGGGTCCAAACTCCATCAGCTGGTTAGTCGTGGGAATATATCACGTACATATTCAATATACAAGCCCGCCCCCACCAGCTGATCTGCGCTCGGGCAGCATGGATACGTTGTTTGGGCCATAATGCATGAGAGTTGAGTCAGAGAGCGACCCAAAGTAGATGCAGAAGTACAAATATGGCGCGCCATCACTCTCACTTGTAGCTTCTGCACACCAGCCTCATGAGAAACGTGTGGCTGATGACTGTCTGTGAATTGAGATTGCTGCGGTCTGCCCGTTGCAGTGCTGCGCAACGGGTCATAACAGTCGTGATTATGTGTTATATATAATTCCATGCAGGTCATTGAACATGGCCGCCTGGCGAAATGGCATCGCGTCTGACTACGATGAGTAATCAGGAGATTGCAGGTTCGACCCCTGCGGTGGTCATTGCCAATGCACAGAGTCTTTTTTTCTTGGCTCTGTGGTCTGAGATCGCATAGTGGAAGATCTAGTTTCGTAAAGCATGTCCTGATGGGAAGCGGGACGCGTTGGTCCTCCGATCGCTTGTGTGGTAGGCAGTGATCCGCGAGGATTGGTCAGCTGCTGCAATCCTCCCGACCGCGGCTCTGAGCAGTGGACACAACTCCCGCAGGCAATGCCGCCCTTTGTGAGCACCGTCGGGATGCGCCTCGCGATCCTCGACCATGCTATAAAGCGCGGAAGGCCGGTCAGCGTTTCAGCAGCGACATCAGCCTCGCGCGACCGTCGTCGTCTCCGAGGCCTCCACCATCACTTCCGTCCTCCTCTTCTTCCCCTCTCATTTACACTGACCGCCGCACACATGGGGCTCCTCGACTACGCGTCTGACCAGGCCGCAAAGCTGCTCATTCTCAAGCACACCTTCCTCGGCCCCAAGCCCGAGTGGACGGCCGACAACATCCCCGACCTCTCTGGGCGCGTCATGGTCGTCACCGGTGCGTCCTCCCGCACCGCCTTCACGCGTCCCCTCCGCTCACCCCGCCCGCCCGCCGTCCAGGCGGGAACGCGGGCATCGGCGCCGAGATCGTCAAGGAGCTCCTCAAGCACAACGCGAAGGTGTACATGCTCGCCCGCAACGCCGACAAGGCCCGCGCCGTCGTCGCCGCGCTCAAGGAGGAGACCGGCGGCAAGGAGGCCCTCTTCGTCCCGCTCGACCTCGCCGACTTCGCGAGCGTGCGCGCGGCCGCCGCCGAGGTCCTCGCCAGGAGGAGGCCGTCCACGTCCTCTTCAACAACGCGTGCGTGCCCCCCCTCTCCTTTCTCTTCTCTCCTGCCCGCCCCCCGCTGACGGCCCCCACAGCGGCCTGTTCGGCCAGGGCGAGCGCACGACGCCCGCGGGCCACGACCTCATGTTCGCGACGAACGCGATGGGCCCGCACCTGCTCACCACCCTCCTCCTCCCCGCGCTCGAGCGCGGCGCGGCGGCCTCCGCGGACGGCCGCGCGCGCGTCGTCGCGCTCGGCTCCGCGACCGCGTACTTTGGCCGCCTCCGCTTCGACGCGCTCGCCGCCGGCCCCGCGCGCGACGCGCTCGGCACCGACGCGCTCTACGCGCAGAGCAAGCTCGCCGACGTCCTCCTCGCGTTCGAGGGCGCGCGCCGGTACAGGGCCCGGAACGTCGTCTGCGTCGCGCTCCACCCCGGGATCGTCCGCACGGAGCTGATGATCAACGCCGAGGGCTTCGAGAACCAGATGATGGTGGGTTTCGCGCGCGCGCGCACGCCAGACTCATCCGCGACGTCTGCTCACGCTCCGCCCTGGACAGCGCCCGCTCCTGCAGCCGGTTCCGCTGGGTGCGCTTACGCCGCTCTATGCGGGAACCTCGCCGACCCGGACGAGCTGAACGGGAAGGTGCGTGCCCGGTTGGCTTTGACGAGAGGAGGGGCTGACGCCAGTCTTTCTCGCAGTGGCTCGTTCCTTGGGCTCGCGAAGTACCGTTCCCCAACAAGCTCGGCAACGACGAAGAGCTCGCGAAGCAGCTCTGGGATTGGGTCGAGAAAGAGCTCGAGAGCCAGTGACCGCCTTCTGCTGTACCTTACATTAGATGTGCTCAATCACATTCGTGTTGGATAGTCGTCACACGGCCGAGGTGGGCTCTATGCTCCAATATCGTGTTAGCTACGAGTATTAAGACAGCGGGCAGAGGGAGAGGATACAAATGCGGGTTAGGATATATATGCGGTGCGGTGATGAGAACGGAAACGAGGATGGATAGGCGGACACGGACACGGACATCCACACAACACACATCATGGGCTCCATCAAGATAAGGCGAGACGGGTGGAGGCGGCACGCGAGACATGGGTGCGCGGCGGGGAGGAATGATGATGAACAGCACAGCGCACGGATGGTTGGGAACAGTGCGGGATACAAGAGAACAGTGATGGACCGATGGGTGCGTGGACAGCAGGATGACTGAGACGGGGACATGGACGTGGGGCAGAGACGTGCGTGCGTGCGTGCAGTCATCAGTAGAACGAAAGGTAGATAGAAGGAGGTAATGGACAGTGCAATATACAACAGATCGGTCGAGTCAGGCTTGAGAAGTCGTCACGTCATGAGGGGCCGTCACTGGGAGCATCTTCGCCGACGGGTGGCCGCTACTGTGGCTGCCCATGGTACAGCGCAGCCCGGGCTTGTTGGGTCATCTGCAGGCGCATGATCTGGTCGTCCGATACCATGTAGATCTCGTCCCGACCGACGCCTTGCGGCTGCCGCTGCATGTAGGCGTTCTGATAGTTCCCGTAGCCGTTTGAGCCGTTGGGGGGTCCGTACTGGTTGTAGCCGTATCCTTGTTGTTGGTAAGGTGAGCTGTAGGGGTTGTTGGCGGAGTTGGTTGTTGATGGAGGTGTGTCAGCGAAGAGACACCGCAGGTTGTTGCCCTGAATAATCTGCGACATCGAGCCCGTCTCCACATGACGGATCTCGACGAACGTGGGCTCGAACGCGAGGACGTAAGGGTAATGCAGAGCTATGGGAGGAGGAATTAGAGACCGTATGGGGTGAACGCTACGAGCATGCGCACCGAAGCCTGTTGGCGAACCCTCCCAATACACCATGAACTCCCGTCGAGAGCGCCACCCGGTCTTGTTGACATAGAAGGCGAATTCTGGGGGGATGATCAGACGACTGCGGCGATACATCAAGACAGGGAGCTTACCGTCATAACACAGGAGAAACTCGTTGTCTATTCGGTAGATGGCAAGCGGCTTCAAGTTCTCCCTCTTGTGGATAAACTCCAGCGAGGTGTCCGCTGGGTCCAACAAGCCTTGCGTATCCAGCGTATCCAGATCCACGATCTCGAAGCCGTTTGTGCAGCCGACACACAGACGAGTCTTCAGGAAGTGGATGGAGCTCGATTGGAGCGGGATATAGAACTCCTGCAGAACCCCGTTCAGGTCAGCGCTCCGTCTTACGCCCGCACGTCCACATGGGGAATCAACAAAAGATTTACGTGCCTTGAACACCTGCAGGGTGTCGTTCCCGCCCTGCAACCGCTTCCGGAATGTCGGCTTGCTTCTCCCGCGAGTGTGTTGATCAATGGGCTCGAGCGTCTTGATCGTACTTGATAGTGGACTCGACTTGACGGCACACACGAGGGTCCGGCCGAGACAAACGCCGGCCTTGAAGAACGAGATGTGCGATGCTATCCTCTTGGCCCGCTTGAGCCCTGACAGCGGATCCATGGGATCTAACGCATCCAGGGGAACGTAAGGACTTGTCGTTCTATTGGTCGACTGGTTAGCGCTAAGCAAGACGTCGAAGTCTCGCCAGCTCGCACCTGACAAGACGATGAGAAGCTGATAATATTCGAGCACATCCACTTGGGCAACGTCCTTCAGAGCAAGCACTTTGATCGGCTCTCGGTTGCGCTCCATGAGATTGGAGAGATAGACGCCGTCGTCAGTACCATAGACCGCCTTCCTACCGCCATCTGCAAGAGACGTGAGATACGGACCCTCGGATTAACGCGCGCAACATACCAAATGGCGCCGCACAGTTGACCCGGTTGACACCCACGAAGAAACCCTCGCTGATCGTGACCGTCTCAAAGATGTTGCTTCGTTCGCGCATCATGTCCTGCTGCTTCTGTATGTGCTCCACCCATTTTCGTTGACTGACGTAAGTGCTCGCCCACAGTGTGATATGGTAGTACTTCCGGCCAAGGTGGACGAAGGTGAGCGAGAATCCACCCTTCACATCCTTGACGGGGACCACGGGTGCGTGTGGAGAGTTCTTGACCAGCTGCCTTTGTTTAGCGTTATTGGACCTGGGCAGCGCGTAGTCGTCGGGTGCAGAGACGAGAAGAAGTTCAAGGGGTATTGGCTACAGAACAGCGGTTAGTCGGAGAGGGTTGCGGACAACGATATTCATACGTACGCGACGATACACCTTGTACTGCTCGATTTTGCTCTTGGGCTTGACCATGAGAAACGCATGATCGAACAGGAAAACCATGAGCTCGCCACTGTCACCCTGACCGCCTCCGCGCTTCTTGAGTGCGCCCTTGTAAATGAGCTCACGTCCCTCCTCTTTCAATCGTAAATCCTGAGAATGCAATCAGTATCGCATCGCTGTGTGATGCCACTGTATAACTCACCACTTCCTCTCCCTGACGGAAGACCAGTTGCTGATCGAGCTGCAAGAGGTTGAACCTGTTCTCCGCACGCCCCGTCTCCGCGTTGACGGCCTTCAAGAACTCGCGCACGACCTTGACAACTTCGGGCAGCGTGACCTTGTCCGGGTTATCGTCTGGCGTGTGCTTGAGGACCGCCTCGAGCAGAAGCGGGTAACGAGCGAGACGGGTCGTCGGTTTCGTGAGGTAACCGTTGAGCTCGAGCTTGCGGGACTCCGGCCTCCGCTCAACTTCCTCCACGAATTTCGCGAAAGCTGGGTTCGAGTTCTTCTCCTTCTCAAACTCGTACTTGCCGTACAGCTGGTGGGCGCCGTAGGACACGAACGGGTGGAAGTGTGGGACGGCCTCGAGAAGACAGTCGCCGATCTGCTCGACGACGGCGTAGGCCTTCTGCCGCTTGTTGAGCGCGTCTCGTAGTCGCGTGTTCACGGCGATGATGTCTTGGACGTTCCAGAACACCTGCTCGAGGAAGTCTTGTCGACGCTCCTCGGGGATGATGTCGGATTCCCTCAAGGGCTTCATCCAGAGCTATATGCGCACGTTCGCCTGAGCACGCGATTTAATGCAGAGAAAAGGGAAACGTACGTCTCGCAGGTACTCCATGTCGCGAACGAAGTCCCGCTCCGTGTAGATGACCTCGTTGATCGCCTCTTGCCGCTTCTTCTCCTGGTCCGACACGCTCGCCACGACTTCCGCAGGCACGGAGTGGATCCAAAGCGTTCCCGCTTCCTGCCATACGCCCCGCCCCGGTTTGCTTCGCCCGACACGCGCATGAAACGAGAAGAACAACGCACCACGATCTCGCCCAGGCTCTCCTTGCTGATCTGCTTCTTCAACTCCCGCTGTGGCTTCATGTTCAGCCGCGCCTGCTGCTCCAGCCGCCGCGGGCACGCGATGGAGTAGCACAGCTGGTCGCGCGTGCACGTCGGCGAGTAGCAGTCCGTGAGGAGCGTGAAGACCCCCGTCGGGAGCGGCACGTCGTCTGAGGACACCGAACCCGCGCGCGGGCGCGTTACGGGGGAGGCAGTAACCGAGGGCGTAGGCGAGCCCGAACGCGACCCGCCCTTCTTCTCCGCATCCCCGTCCTCGGCTTCCGCAGAAGGCGTCGGGCACTCCTTTTTGGCGCCGTCGTCGCTGCTGTCCGCGCCACCGATGAGCGGCTGCGGCGTCGCGCTGAGGGCCTTGAGCAGCTCCTCGTGCTCCGGGGGCACGTTCGCGAGCTCGCCCGAGACGAACGGGCTGGGCAGCTTCGTCCGGAACTGGTACAGGTCGTGCGACGAGTCGCGGAGCCGGTGGTCGTACGTGACCGCGTGGAAGAACTTCTGCGCGTCCAGCGCCCGGCCGAGGAGCAGCGCGAGGTTGCGGTCTGTGGTCTTGATGATGTACGCGATCGTGTCGACCGCTTCCCGTCCGTCGAAGGAGTCTTTGTACGTCAGCCCGTCCTTGACGCCGTCGCCGAGCTGCAGGCGCGTCTTGAACGCCTCCGCGACGCGCGACAGCAGCGCCGGGTACACAATAGGCCCTCGTTTCGGTCGAGTAGCTACAGGTGTTGCAGAGTCGCGCCCGCCGGATGGAGGCGCGGAGGGGACAGGAGGCCGGCCGTTCCGGCCCGCTTCAATCACAGCGTGGACGTGGGGCGACATCGTAGCGGACATGGACTGTGTACGGTCGTTGATGCTCCGGTTGCGGTGGAACTGAGGCGGGAGGGTCTTCGCAGAGTCCGAAGATCTCCGTCCGTTTGCGCTGTGGTGGCTAGGAGCAGCCCTGCTCGCCTGCGTTTGTGGTTCTTCGACAAGAGTGGACGATGCGGGGGACAAGTTGACGCCAGCGGCGTGGGCCACGGCCATGGCGGTGTCGACCTGGAGGGGGTAGGGGCGGGAGGAGCTCGAGGACGCAAACGGGATGGAGGAGTTGGTGAAGTCGCCGCTGCCGCCCTTGGTGGACGATGTCGACAAGCGCGATCGCACGCTATTCGGCGTGGACATGCGCTGCGGTCTACTGTACGGCAGCTCACTGAGATCGCCGTCGTCGTCGTCGTCGTCGTCATCGTCGCTGGTCGAGGTAATCTCCGTGGCCTTCGCCGTGCTGCCGCCGTTGTTCCCCCGCTCGCTGAAGTCCAGCCCCAGCCGTCCGTCCTCCGCCTCGAACTGCATGCTGATTTGCGGGAGCGCGAAGTCGAGCACCTTGTCCTCCGCCGTCGACGGCAGCGTCTGTGCGGACTGCGGCCGGGGTCCCCGCGGGCCGCTCTGGTGCTGCACGGGCAGAGGGGCAGAGGGCGTGGGTGAGTGTTCGGGCCGAAATCGCTGCTGGGGCTGATGGTGCAGGTGCTCTGCTGAGCTCCAGGCCTGTTGCTGGGCCATCGGGCTCCCGTTGGCGTGCGGCTGCGTCCGCGACACCTGCGCCAGGTAGGCTTGGGCGGGCGTCATCCCGGCCTGGGTGTAGTGCTCCAGTCCCGGGTCCGCAGACTCCTCCGGGAGCGGGGCGATGATCCCGGGAGAGCTGCCGATTGAGCGAGCGCGACTTGCGATGGATGGGGGCGCAAGAGAAGTGGCGTAGCCGTACCGTGGCTGCTGCTGCTGCTGCTGCTGCTGCTGCACATATGAGTGCTGCTGGAAGCCATGGGAGACGGGCACGGGGGGTTGCGGTACGGAGGGGGCGGCGGAGTAGTACGACTGCCGGTTGTTCGTGGGGGCCGGTTGGGAGTACTGGAGGGACGGGTTTCGAGCAGACGAGTGGGAGGTGCGGCGGTCGAGCGGGGGGGAGGCGTGCTGCGGATAATAAGGATAGGGTTGCTGTTGCGGCGGCGGCGGCTGGTACGGAAGTGGGGAGGGACCCGGGGCGTACTGGCCAGGGTCTTGGGGATGGAGCTGATGGTGGGTTGCGCTCGGCCGGCCGAAGATGGATTCGTAGGCCGCATTGCGCTTGTCGGGCCTTCGTGGGCCCATGGGCCGGTCCATGGCGGCCTAGGAGGTGGAGGGCAGCGAGGCAGCGAGGAGGGCAGCAAGGACAACGAGCAAGTGGTACAATCCGCTTAGCGCCGGCGCGAGCCTCGCGAGCCACGGGTGACGCGAGTGACCGTGACGTCACTCGTTACCTCTGCAAGTCGAATTCGAACGTGTACAACACATGCAATCCGCGGATCCAGTGATCAACCGGTGCATTAGGTCCGTGGTATACGTCTGTGCCCAGACCATTCATAGGACATACGGGCAGATAAAATACTCATACACCACCAACCAAAGCAGTCTCTGCATTCCTGCCTGCGGTGTCCATCTACACCACCCACGGTAACTGGCAACATCATCTCAGAACCGCAAGAACCCACGCTTCTTCTTCTTCTCCTCGGTGTATGTGCCGCCGGTGCTGAAGTTGCTCCCGACGCTCATCGACGAGCTCGTCTGCGACGACGGCGCTGGCGGCGGGCGTCCCATACGTCCGCTCGGAGCCGGTGATGCGGATGGAGGGGGCGCGCGTTGGGGTGCCGGCGCATCGCGCGTGAAGTACTTCTTGTCGTACACCTCTTGCGCAGAGGCCATCGCACCTCCCGACTCGGGGATGCCGTTCGGGAGGCTTCGAGAGCCCACTCCGCTGCCTTCCAGTGCCTTGAGGTCGTCCACGAAATCGCGCGGGGTGAGTGTGTGCGTAGAGCCTAGACCCATCGCGCGTGTGATAAGTGGGGACCGATGACCGGAAAAAAAGTCAGCAGGGGGTCGAGCGCACGAAGATCGCTGCGCCGGAGGGACGCACCGATGATAATATCTTTGTTGAGAGTTCTCGACAGAACGTACGCCTCCCGCATCTCGGAATACGTCATGCCGCCAGCAACGAAAACAATAATCCGCTGACGGTTGTCATCGCGTCCTCCACCGCCTCCTACCCGCGAAGCTTTGTGCCAGCTGGGTTTTTGGCTACGAAGCGACACCGCAGGTTGCACCGAAGGCGCCGGGGAAGAGCGCAGGCTGCTCGTCGTGGGTCCAGCTGAGGGGGAGTCTTTGACATACGGGAAGAGCGTGGGGTCGAGCTTGTTTGCAACGTGCTCCTGTGACGCGTAACAAGTTCAGGCACAACACATCAGCGATGAGGGTATGGCGTCATACCTCGAGCACGGTTCGGAGGACGGGCTTGTAACGTGAGAGCTCGTATTCTTCCTCGCTGTTCGTCTTCTGCTTGATCTTCTTCTTGACGTCTTTATCGCCAGCTCCCTGCTCCTATCGTCAGCACGAGTCGAGGCGCGCAACACATGATGACGTCTGCTCACGCGAGAGATCCGCACGCCGAGCTTCACGAGGGCGTTCACCGCGTCCTGCTCCGCCATCGTCAACCGCGCATGCTGGTACAACCGCCTCCGGTCCTCGTCGGGTACGCCTTCGCGGTGCTGGATGTAGAGCGCGATAATCCGCACTTTGTTCATGTTGCTGTTCGCCGACGGTCACCCGACCGGAGCATGCCGAAACGAGGGCAGCGTCAGCGCGAGAACGAGGCGGCCCTGAACGTCATGCCACGCACACAACATCTCGGCTGTCCAACAACGGCACCATCTCCTCAACAAGCGTCTTCGGCGTCTTGCCCTCCGCCGTAAGGCCGGTAGCGCAGTTCTGTTTCAGTCAGCACCCGGCTTGTCTCCAGACTGGTAAAAGCGCGCACTTGTTCGACAGTGGCCACGGCCGGGAGCTTATCGCGCTCGAAGATGCCCATGCACTCTTGTGCCATATTTAGATGCAGCGAAAACTAGAGCACAGGCGCCTGTGAGAATCTTTGACGATGAAGTGACCTGAAAAGTCCCACCTTGTCTCGTTGTTCCTGGAATTGTGGTAAGCTGGCAAGCATGTCCTTCATGTCGTTCAAGCTCGCAGCACCCTCTCTGTATGATATTTGCGTTAGCCAAACCCGTGCTTTCTCGAGATATGACTTGCCCCTTGAATCCAGCGTTGTCCTGCAAGAACTTGTTGAAGTCGGCCATGAGCTTGTCAATGGCCTCCCGCATGTGCATGTGCCTGATGTCGGTCCAGACGTTGTCGGCATCCGACAAAGTGGCCGTCTTGTCCTCCGTCCCCGTCTGGGTCTGGAATTTGTACCTGAACACACACCTCCCTGTCAGCCTCGTGCCAACAGAACGACGCGCCCGAGCGTCACTCACCGGTAAGACGTCCCGTCGTCGATCGGCAGCAGATCGTTCGCCATCGCCTGGTACGTGAACTCGTGCAGCAGCGGCGCCACCGTGTCCATCGCTCGGTCGGTGATGATGAGCGTCCCCCGCGGGCGGGCCGGGTCCGACGGCTTCGGGAAGTTCGGGTCGCTTTTCTTGTGGTCGTCGAGGTGTTGCTGGACCATGAAGGCGAGCACCTTCGCGACGTAGTCGCCCTCCACGCTCTCGTACGCCCGAGCCTCTCCTCCACGCGCCAGGTTTGTTCGCCACCGCCCGCTGCCTTCGGGTGGCGGCGGAGGGCGTGTGCTGGCGTGGGGTTGGAGCGGACCAAGGGGTGGATGGTGGGAGGGAGTGTAATAACGGACGTAAGGGTATTCGTTAAGGGTGATGCAAACGTTCGAAATCTACGAAGCCCACAAGTCAGCGGAGAGGTCGCACAGCAGGTCGGTCCAACGAACCATTTGGCTGATGAAGCGAAGCTCTTCGTTCAGCCTGTCGAGCCATGGCTTGAAAGACGTTTCGCTTCGAGGCGCACTGTACAGGTTGAAGAACGTGGCTGGAGTCTTGGACGAGAATGCCTGAGCTTCGATGGCTAACAGCGCGGACGCGACATGAACGGTCGCTTCTCAGAGAGAGTAGGATGCACGTACCCCAGAAGTTGACGAACAGCTCTTGTAGCGCCTTCAGACGCGGTTCAGCAGGTGAAGACATGAGACGTTGGAACAGCGGCTCAGGCAGCGCTTTTCACGACGACAAAATCAGAACGTAGAACTAGCACTGGGACCACAGGCACCGGAGACGATGATCTTCATGCAAACAAGGCTCAAGATCCGCACATACTTGCCCACGTCGAGACCCGTGGCAAGTCTATACTTGAGTGGACCTCCAGCAGTCAGATCATAAGCATAGCTCGCACGTACAACGTCATCCTCGTACTCAAGCCTCTCTTTGGACGGCGACTCGGTAGTTTCGGAATTGGCAACCGTGAGAGGCCACAAGCCTACGCGCCAGTCTTTCCCCATGGCGGAACTGCGTCGCCGACCGCATCGCCCTGCCAGGAAGCCGCAGCCCTCAGACGACGACGGCCGACCCGCCGTGCCTCCGACCGCACGCTCGGCCCATTCAAATCCGCCCCCACCGTCCCCGATGCCCGTGCGACGCAGACAAGCAGATCACGTACCGTCGACGAAGAACAGGTGCACGCCCGAGTACACCGGTTGGGCGCCCGAGCAGTCCTTGATTATCCGCTCGACGTTCTGCGACGTCGCCATGAGGATGTACATCGCCTCCAGCCCCGGCTGCGGCTCGCGGTGGTTCGCGATGCTCTCGATTTCTGTTCCGCGGGCGAGGCAGGGTGGGCGGGGGCGGGGGGCGGCGCCGCAGTGGCGAAGCGGTGGTCGCATCCGCGGCGGGGGGGCAGGCGCATCCCGCCGCATAGGTCGACGGCGACGGGGGAGTAGTTTGTGGTGAATGCGGAAGGCGGAGCGAGATGGCAGATCCGGGAGCGGGGAGGTACGAGCCAGGTGAGTGCACGGGACGCGAGGTGGACGGGCAAACGCACGGGTGACGTTCTCCTCGAGGATGTCGTACTGCTTGAGCACGGAGTTCAGCAGACGCTGCGAGTGCTCGTCGACGACCAGGATCTTCCATCGTCCGGGGGCACGACCGAGCGGATCGCCTCCAGGAACTCTGGTGGGCGAGGCGGGTGAGCGCAGAGCGACGATGCAACGGGCGTGACGCACTGGTCTTGACGCTCTCGATGAGCGACATGGAGAGTCAAATGCGGGCAGTGAAGGGGGCGAGGTGGCGAAAGGGAGGTCCGGGGAGATGCTCGAGCGAAGTGGATCCACCAGCTGGGACTCGAGGGAGGTGTTGGGAGGAGCGGACGATAGAGCGGTGGCAGTACGCCCGCCATCCCCAGGCATCCGGCGATCTGCGCCGCTGTGCCCGCCAGTTCGACATCGCGCGCGGACTCGGCCTGTTCCTGCGACGTGCGTCGCGCCCCCACCCAGTGCTGGACCACGCAGGTCCGTTCCTGCGTAAAAATCCTATAAAATGCATTTAAAACGAGCGAGTCAGGCCCGAATGGGGCGGAATCGTTTGTCTACGATGTCAGTGCGCACGACAGGCTAGTTTTACCGCGCCTGTCTCATCTCGGAGAGACCCACACAACTGAACCCTTATGCCCACGCCTTTTGGACCTGCTTTAGCACTCCGTATGATTCACGCCCATCGCGGCAGGTTTCAAGGTGTGTATTAACAGCAATTGCGGCCCCGCGCGTGGGGCAAGCGTATCGTACTCGGGCCGACGCGCACAATCGCCGGTATACTGTAAGTCCAGGGGGGGAATCATCGCGCGACGTGCGTCTGCGCATCTAGGTCGAGGTCCAGACAGGTAGCTAAGAAGAAAACCGTCCACGTCCCAGCCACCGTCCTCTTCGCGCTCCAGCTCAGAACGCCCCCGCGAACACCGCGGCGACACCCGCAGCGACGACCGCCGCGAGCCGGACGCGGGCGCAGGCAGGGACGAGGCGGGCTGGTGTCGTTGGCCGCGCCGGAGCTGTTCTTGTTCCCGCCCGTGCTGTTCGTGATCTTCGTCACCGCGGTCTCCTGGTAGAGATCGAAGGTGGGGATGGCGAGGCACTCGCCGATCGCCTTGAGCTGCACGTCCCACGTCACCCGGTCAGCACCCCAGAGCAAAAACCAGTGGACGCGCGGGAAACGCACCTTGAACGCCGGGTTGTGCGAGAGCGCGGACTGGAGCGTGTAGCCGACGGCGAGGTCGACGGTGGTCTCGAACAGGTCGTGCTCGAGCACGATGAAGCCGGTGTCGATCAGGGTCGCGTTCCCGAGCAGGCTCTGGAAGACCCCGAACTGGACCTCGCCGTTCGCGATCGAGCCGTCCTCGACGCGCCAGTCGTTCGTGTCGAACGGACCCGCGGGGCCGTTCGTCCAGATCACGGGCTTGAGGCCCATCGCGTTCGAGATCGCGCGCACGCGGTTGTCTGTGCGCGCGCGGTCAGTGTCTCGCGGTTACGTCGTGGGGCTCGCGAGGCGTACCGATGTCACCGCGAGGGGGGCGCATGAGCGTGGGCGTCACGCCGATCACCTTCTGGATGGCGTGGCGGGTCCAGCCGAGCTCGGCGACGATTTGCTCGTTGGTCATGGTGGTGAGGGCCTGTGTGTCTGAGGTCAGCACCGGGCCTGCATGAACCGCCGAGTCTACTTGCGTGATGCGACCAGGTGTGGACGGCGATTTCGTGGCCCGACATGTACTCTGTCCTCAGCATCTCCGGGTTCGAGACCACACGCGAGCCAACGACGAAGAACGTCGCGTGCAGGTCGTGGTCGTCGAGGAAGTTCAGAACCTTCGGCGCTGTCGCAAACCCGTCAGCGCCCCCGCTCGGTCCCCTCGAGCACACGACAAAGACGCACTGTACGTCGACGGGCCGTCGTCGAAGCTGATACCCCACGTGAGCTTGTCCGGGCAGGAGACGACGTCGGTGTCCGCGACGTAGTGGCCGCACGTCCACCACCCGCGCGCCGCGGCGTCCTTGGACGCCGCCGGGTTCTCCTCGCACGTCGCGTCGCCGACGGTCGGGTCGAGGTCGGGGATGTCCACCCCGTCGAGCTCCTTCATCCACTCTTTGACTTGGGGGGAATCTGTTCCGGGCGTCAACATCACCACTGCACACACACGCGAGACGGGCGCCCCGCGCCACGCAGCTACACGCACCAGTAGGGGGGACCTTGTCGAGCAGCGGCCAGTCCGCGGACGAAAAGACGACTGCACGCACACACAGAAGCTCTCAGTTTCCCTGTCCTTCCACAAACAAAACAACAGAAGAGAAGAAACGCACAGGCGGTGGGGAGCGCGGGAGCGCCCGAGTACGACGGCGTCGCCCCGGCGGCGAACGTCGTGCGGAGCGTGGGCGCCGCGCCCGCGGGCATGCCCGAGGTGATGCTCAGCAGCGGCGGGACGTTGTACGTGCCCGTGCCCGAGGGCGGACGGTGTTCTTCGAGGTCGTGGACGCGGTACCCGTCACGGGGTCGTCGCGGCGGCCGCGCCGGAGCTGACTGGGACGGTGCCGGAGCTGGCTGGGACGGTGCCGGAGGTCGTGGCCGCAGAAGTCGCGGACGACGTCGCGGTGGTGCCCGAGGCGGTCTGGCGTTTGGCGAGGTTGTGGTGGTGGGGGTTGTGGGCGTGAACGAGCTCGAGGGAGAGCGAGGCGACGAAAAGAGCGGACAGCGCGGGGAGTGCCAGCATCGTGGAGCAGCTTCTTCAGGTGGAGGGGGAGGTGCAGTGGTGGTGGTATAGCGTGTGCGTGCGTGCGTGTGGGGGACCGCAGGGGGCGCAACTCACGGAGAGGAGCAGGTAAAGACAGACTGGGAGGGATAAGGGACACGAAGGAATGAGGGAGGGACGCCAGATGGCGGAGGGGAACAGCAGCTGGCCAGAGGCGAGCGGCCTGGCCCTGCAGATTGGCGACGCCCGCCTAATTTGCCGGGTGCCGCGACCGACGCCAACACTCTTGGCGAGCAAAGGGTCTGACTCTTCATTCAATGCGTCTCGCGAAGAAGCGACGGTGGAGACCTCCAGAGCATCACAATTCGCGTCGGGCATGATGCTCCCCGAGCTACGTTCAGCTGTCAACTGCAGCACATCGATGCACGGTAAGCTATGTTTTCTCCGCAAAACCCAAGTTGACAAGACATACCTCGGGAAAGTCGCAAACGACACGATCGAGGGGAGCGAGGGTGCTTGGCGAGCCTTGGCAGGGCGCGTTCCGCGGAGGGCGTCCGAATATGAGGCTCACGTGACCTCTCAATTGCTCCTTCGGGCCACATTCTCGCCCCGAATATGCACAAATATGCTCGCCCACAGCACTCTTGGCGTCCAGTGGATAGTCATGGAAACGCTCGAACCACAGTTTGGAGACCTCGCGATGCAAGCAGGTCCCGTGGCGTTGGCTACATGCCCTGCCCATTCCAGTTGCATCCGATCACAACAAGACTTTTGTAAAACAAAAGAGACAGGCTTGGTCATGGAGGTGACTCGCTGTTTGACCAATCTCGTTTGATGAACTGCAGGAGGTTGCGAAGATATGATGTCACTTCTCTTCAACTCGGAGCCCACCACAACCCACAGCGGGCACACCTCACCGCGAAAGCCAAAGCCTAATACGCACGCGATGCAGTCTAATGCAGTGTACGCATCACTCAACTTTAGTCTTTAGGTGCTGCCTCCGAAGTCTGATGATACAAGATAAATGATCGCGAAGTCCGTTACCCATATGTCCCTATGTGCGCGTATCCAATTGGCTAGATTCTCATTCCTTTTTCTTCTTGCCCTTCCCAGCTGCTACATCGCCCTCGAGGATGTTCTCCTGAGCCTCCAGCTCCGCCGCCCACAACGCGGCACCCATGGCGTTCGTGAAGCTGAACAGCAGCCCGACGAGCGGCACGAAGTTGAACACCAGCGTCATCATCCCGAACCTACAAGCTCTCGCTCATCAGCACCTCCGCCCGTACCCCGAACGAACGAACGCAAACACTCACGCAGTGTACTCCGCCCGCCTGCGCTCGACGAACGCCGCGCGCTGCCCCTCCGACAGCCCCTTCAGCGCAAAGTACCGCGCGTGCCACCCCGGCCCGGCCTTGTGCCCGTTGTAGAGCAGGAAGAACGCGGTGCCGACGACGGGCACCGCGTTCAGCGGCAGCGTGAGCACGTAGCGCACCAGGCCGCCTGGCGAGAACGCCTGCAGCGGCCGCACGAGCGCCGCCCCGATCCGCGTCTGCGCGGACGCGCGCTTCGTCACGCGGGCCGTTCCGGCGCGCACGAGCTCGCGCTGGCCGCGCGCGGCGAGCGTGGTGTCGAAGACGTGCGTCAGGGCGGGCTCGAGGAAGAGCGCGCGGCTGAAGAGCGTGATGAGCGCGAGCGACTCGGCGCCGACGAGGAAAAGCGCGAAGAGGGGCGCGAGGGGACCAGTGAAGATCGCGAGGAAGGCCATTTGAGGAAGGAAGGCGAAGAAGGCGAGGACGGCGAAGATGAACAAGGATGAGATGAGCGACTTGAGGAGCGCGGAGCGAACGGAGAGGATGATGTGCGGGTCTACGGGGAAGATGCGCTTGTCAGTTGCCGTCCAAGTCTGGTAGTGCAGATACTGACTAGTTACGCAGAAGATGATGCCGCGGACGGGCCATAGCCAGGCTAGCGAGAGGACGGCATCACACGTGTGCGAAACTGTCTCCTTGGTCTCTTGCTCGACATTTAACAACCAAGAGCGCGAGATGCTTGCAACTTCGGTTCGCGATGAGAAAGAAGTATCTGCCTCTTGAGGCATGATGGTGGCAGGAGGCAAGGTGCACGCGCGCGAGTTGAGGCGCCACCGCAGCTCGCGCTGCGCGACCAACGTTCACGTTCAGCTAGCGCTCGGAGGAAGCGCTAAATTATACGGCCGTTTCGCTCTCGTCGCACGACTCAAGCGAGCATGATGCCGGGGATGTGGCGTGTACACAATTGCAGAGACGTTACAATATACTACAAAGCTTTGTCCTACACCCGATATTGTGGATCTACGGTAAAGAACAACATCTACTCGTTGAGTTTCTGCTGGGCCTGTCCCTTGTCCTGGCGGGCGTTGCCTGGGCGCGCGCATTATGAGCGATTCAAATGTCGATGAGCGGAAAGCACAACGCACCAGAGACCTCCTGCTGGCGGTCGCCAGTGACGGCGCCAACGATGGCGTCCTTCTTGCCGCCGACGCGGTCCATGGTGCCCTCGGCGTAGCCCTTTGCCTGGGCGGCCTTGTACTCCGTCTCGCCCTGGACGTGCTCCTGCTTGCCCGACGTCTGCCAGGACTCGGAGCCGGTGACGTTTCCGACAGTCTCGACGACGGTACCCTTAAGGGAGTGGTACTGGCCGGTGGACTTGCTGCAACACATGTGCCACGTCAGAATGGTGTCGGCTGAGTCAGATAGATGCACGTACTTGGGCTCGCCTGTGCTGGAAGACATGGTGAATGCGAAGCGGTGGAGGTGGAGGACGTAGTTGAAGAGGGGTGGTGTGCGGTGCGTTTGCTGACGATGTTGAGCACGCCGTGGGGGTTTATATACGCCTCTGGAGGGCATCCGAGCGATGTCGACAGCTGCATCCCGCCTTCGATGTCCATTGAGCAGGCGTTGCGGAACATGCGGAAGACGTGGAGGGCGAGGTGACGTCACGAGACAGCGCGGGATAATGACGTCAGCCCTGCCATCCGCCACAACGACCGCGCGTCATCTGACGTCATTAACTCTGCCTTTATGCCACAGAAACCACCCACAGCGGCGCGGAATCGGTCTGCTGATTGCGGACAGCGTGGGTGCAGAGCCCGCGAGCAGGGAGCTCGGCGTCCAGCGCCATCCTCGTTCATGGCTTATAAGCCCGGCAAAGAGTTCGTGGACTTGCACCACAGTCTACACACACCTCTACGAACCTCCCGCCCATATCATATCCACCATGTCCTACTCCGCCAACACCAACGAGCCCAGGTGAGCATTCCGCTCGATCCCGCCCCTCTTTCGCTTCGCACAGAATCGGCCGCTGACGTCCCGCCCGCAGCAAGGTCTCCGGCCAGTACCACTCCGTCAAGGGCACCACCGTCGAGACCATCGGCGACCTGACCGGGCTCGACTCCTGGAAGTCCTCTGGCCGCAAGGAGCACGCCGAGGGCGAGACCGAGTACAACGCCGCCCAGGCAAAGCAGTACGTCGACGGTGCCGTTGACCGCGTCGACGGCAAGATTGACACCGTCGTCGGCGCCGTCACCGGCGATCGCGAGCAGGAGCTTTCGGGTACGTCCGTACTCCCGTCCGAAAATTGTCCTCGGAGCGGTGGCTGATCGGGTCTGCAGGCAACGTTCGCCACGACAAGGGCCAGGCCCAGCAGGAGATCAACAAGCCTAACGTGTAGATGTGCTGTGACCACTTCGAAGCTTCGCGGGCGTACGATAATATCATGTAATCGCGACATCCTTGCATACTCCTTGCATACTCAGAAGGACGTTCATCGTTGCCATTTCATCTGAAATAAAAATTCTGAACCACGCGCGAGAATGCTGGGTAAGTTTGAACGTACGCTTGATCCGTGCAATCCATGGGACACTTCACCTCCATCGATACCTGCACGGACTATAACAACGAGAGTACCGCCACCGTTGCGGTGACGTTCACAATAAGAACAAAGAACAGACCACATCATCACGAGCGACCGGCCGTGTGGCGACAACACGCGCGGGTGGCGAAGACCACGAGCGCCTCACGATATCTTGTCTGTGCCCGGGCCGCCCGTAAATCGGCCACTCGCTACTTGTTGACCACAATCACGCCACACCACCGCCAAGGGCGTTCAGAAAGCACGCTTTGGCCGTCCAGGAGCGAGCGTCGTTGCGCGAGGGCGTATAAGAGGGGCGCGCGGGACACCTCGAATCGACAGCATCGTCTTCCCCTCATCCCGGGCCCGTTTCCGTTCAACACCTGCTCCGTTCACGAGAGGCCCGTCGGTGCGCCACCGGCGCGCTGAGACTGAGTAGTTTATCTGTCAGAGAGTGTCTGACAGATGGGCGGCTCGGTCATGGCGCGCTCGTGGCCGCGGGCGTGGCCTCTCCTTTCCCCTGCGTCCGCGCGAGCACCCGTTCGGAGTATCCGCGTGGGGGTCCGCGTGGGCGCGCCGCACCTCGCGTTTTGTAGTGTAGAGAGAGTTCCCCTGCTCTCGCTGAGTGGTTGTTCTATTGGCGAGTGCGCGCAATAGATCAGCACCTTTGCTAGGCAAAGACTCAGGAACGACATCTGATTATATGTGGTGTCAGCGTCAAACGGAACGTGCGCCAAGAGCTGTGTGAATACGGCCGTGCATATTGTTCCTAAATGCGCATGATCCTAACCAATATGAGTACCAACGTGGAACAACAAGGGTAGTTGAAGCTTACCATAAGGCTGTTGCACTTGTTGTTAATTGTTGCCACATCGGAATCTGAGGCGTTCATGTGGGCGGCGGACCGTATCGGGCCGGTGAACTATAAATTTAGGCCTGGCATGGCACTCATCCCAGTCCAAGCAGCAGCCCGCACCTCACCGCCACTTAAGCCTCTTCTCATGTCAGACTCCTCCAGTGCGTACGAGAAGAGCCCTTTCGATGACCCGTCCACAGATATCGTCCTTCGAAGCTCTGATGATGTCGAATTCCACGTTCACCGACTCATACTCTCGCTGGCGTCCGTTGTCTTCACCGACATTCTCTCTCTACCGCAGGACCCTCAATCTAAGCATGTCGATGGAAAACCGACAGTAGACTTGCTGGAGGATGGAAACACTCTGCGCCACCTCCTCCTGTACTGCTATCCAACCCCCAAGCCCCGCCTGGAACATCCAAACGAGATAATCCCCGTGCTAAAGGCGGCTTTCAAGTACGAGATGCATGGACCTCGCGAAGAACTCATCACAGCCCTGCGACACGCCGCTCACGTCGACCCCGTGCGCGTCTGGTCCTTCGCGGTCTCCCAAAACGGCCTCGACGACGTCGTCCGCCGCGCCGCCAGACACATCAAGTCCCACATGAGTGGCGCACCCGCGCTCGCCATGCTGGAGAAGAACCTGAGGGCCGCAGGCCTCGAGGAGGTCCTCTCTGAGGTCAGCACAGGGGCGTACTTCCGTCTCCGTGAGTACATCGGCGGCCCCGACGGGACAACCCCCCTCCGTCTGGAGCCTGCGCTGTCGGAGTCGGATGCGGCCGCGGACGCGCCACTGAGCGCGCTCGAGCTCGCGAAGACGTGCGCCACGTTCATACCCGCCCACCCTCCCCCCGACGCGACCCTGCGATGCTCGGACGGCGTCGAGCTCAAGGTGCACCTGCTAGAGCTCGTCCGATGCAAACTCGGCTCGTGCCCTGAGGACGGGGACCCCGCGGTGTACCGTGTCGACGCGCGAGGGCACGTCGTCGTGTGCGTGCTCCAGGTTTGTTACGCGAAGGGGGATCTCGACTTCATGTCTACCTTCGATCACGTAGCCGGCATCCTTTCCACATTTCGGTCGCTCCACGTGTGCGCAGACCTGGAATCCAGGGTCAAGCGTTATTGGGACACGAAGGTGGCGCGATCCGTACAACGTGGGGACGGCGCCCCTCTGGAAGCTTACCTTGCGGCAGTGCAGTACGGACTCAAGCAAGAGGAGATCAAGGCGGCGGTGAGATGCACCTTAGAAAGGACGCTCGTCGAAGTACCGTACATGGAGGAAGCCTCGGCTCTGGCTTACCACAAATTATTGACATGTCACGCCCACGCGCTGCGGAGACTCATCCCCTGGCTGGAGGGGATACGAAGGAAGTGGAAGTCCCATACATGCCACTGCCATTTCCAAACGACAAGCTGGATGGAAGTGGAGCTGAATAAACTGGAGGCAGACCTGAGGCACGGGAAACTGCGGCCCGCGGAGAGCATACTTGCTGGCTTCTCACTGGAGCGATCTCTGCCACTCGTCCGCTCGACGGTTATGCCTCTAGCGTCCGTCCCTCTCGATGTATACCCTTCGGCGCTCGTGGATGTGGTGGTGTGGGTAAAAAAACAAATGGCTTCTGCGTTTCGCGATGCGTACCAGGTGAGTGCGCCACTAAACTCTTATCGTCCTGGTATGAGATGCTGAATCACCAACTATGAGTACGCGACAGACATGTTCGACATGAACTTTGTTGACAACGAACACTCCGAACTTCCGTCCACCTCATAGTTGAGAGCGGTGTGCGCCATGTAAGCTAGATAAACGAATTGGAATTGTCATTCTACGACTCCGCATTCGGTCATCGCACTTTCCGAGTGGTCGTCGCTCGTCTTTGAACGACCAAGTCGCCCGTGCGTGCAGCTTAGCGTGTCGATTAGTTGACCATAACATGGGTCCGGTAGGTAGTATACGCAATCAGGCCTCAGAATGAGCGCGAAGTCCCGGATCCACTCTCGGACAACCATGTGAAGCCAAGTCAAACCCAGTCGCCACGTTCGCCTCCCTGACTACTACCCGGACAGACGACGATCACACTGCACCATACTCCGATGGCGCCTCCACTATCCTCCCCGAGCCCTCTGCAAGTTTTGCACGTCTCCGTGCAGCACCACAACCTCGGTCACCGACAACGACACCGCGTCTGAAGCGCTCCCGTGCGAGATCACGTTTGCCGTCTAGGTTGAGGGCGCTATTCTCCCAGTCAGGCTGGCTAAGTTTTACGGTACTACGCCTCGCTCTTCCGCCATATATCCGAAGCTAAGAACAAGTAGTCTGGGGCGATAAGCAGATCTTTAGGCGCCATCGAGGAGACGATATCAGTGAGCTCTTTCAACGCCTCATACGCCGTCGGACGCTTTGACGGGTCAACCTCGCGCAAACGCTCAAGGGCGGTGTCGATGGCGGGTATGGTGGACTGGGACTCTCGTCATCAGTCGACGACAAGCGGCACGGGTGCGATTCCGAGACCCACCTTGAACTCTGCGAAGCTCGTGCCGAGCTGCCACACGTCCAATTTGTACGGACTGTACGGCTCGCCCGTGAGCACCTCCGGAGAGCTCCGATGGTCGGCCGGTGTGCTCTTGGATACCGTCCCGCCGTAGAGCGGGCCCGCGCACACCTGCTCTTCAGGAGGGGTGTCCTGTGGGAAGCCACATGCGAACTCGAAGTCGTGCAAGTAGACGCGAGGGTGACCCACTCGAACGGGGTCCGTGACGAGTGATTGGGGGTAGTAGTCGATCAAGAAGTTGTCTTTGTATGCATCCTGCATGGCAAGTGTTAGAACGCTGAGCACTCCCGTGACCAAGATTTCCGACATACCCTGTGCGCAATCCCGTTGAGGTGAAGAAAGTTGAGTGCCTAATGTATATCAGATCATGCGTAACAGTAAAATGATCAAGGCGTGACGAACCTCTAGGCATTGCATGATTATGTCGACGATGTCTCCGACGGAATTGTGCGCCGGAGGATTCAATACACCTATCAAATCCGGACCCGCCTTGGGGAAAATAGCAAATACTATGTCGCCGAGCTCGACGAGTTCGAGGACCGGTAGAGTATGGTTCGTGCTGATGGACGCTATAGGCTCGGACCCAAGGAATTCGATGACAGAGAGGTGTGCGATCTCCTCGGCGCCGGCTTGAACGACACGAATGACGACGTCTTGATCACGGGCCTTGGAACGAGCTGCACGGAGTGCGGATGTCTACAGGGGCATGTTAATGTCACCGTGAGAACACGAAGACAATATGCAACTCACACCGCAGCTCAGAGTGAAAAGAGGGTGCCAGGTATTTATGTCGTGATGAAGATGTTTTCCATAGCCAGCGGTCATCACGGGTCCTGGCGGCGCAGATTGTCTCAAGATGCCAGGAATCAGAATTTGCCACAGCTCGTATCCACGCGAGCTAAAGTAGTCGGTCAACAAGTCCCAGACTGCGACATCCGCGCCTCGCCAGGCGGGAAGGTCGGGTGGAAGCTAACCGCGTAGCGATAAGAAATCAACAACGGAATACGTGACATAGGATACCCACCTTCGCTCGAAGAGCCACTAGATCCTCCGTCGCTGTCTGTGACATACTAGACTTGAGCGCTTTTTCACAGAATGTAGAGGGTGCCGGTCAAAAGCGGTTTCGATAGCGGAGATATGTCACCAGAGTCTTCCTGGAGAGTTTCGAGGGGGGAGGTAAGGAGTGTCGGGGAGAAGAACCTTGGACGCGCATCATGATCCACTCCAGATGCGCGGCGCTTGTCTTAGCTGGGTGTGGGCGCATACTGTAAAGGCCTCTTGCGACACGCTGCGGTCGACGGACCGCTCGGAAGTGTGTGCGTCGAAGGAAAGAGAAGTTGGCTCTGTGCTCACGCGCGGGATTTCGCGGGCATAGGCCCGCGCCGCGTGGTGGATGACATCAGATAAGAATCCTGCGCGCCGAGTCATGGTTCTCCGAAATCATTTGCAGGGGCCTTTGGCCGCCCGCTAAGAACCGAGGGCGGAGAAGATCGCAGCGTATTCTGAACCACCGCCTGTGAATCAGGCCAATGGATGGGCCCCAGCACAAGGGGCCTTTGTTCCCAGAAGGTCGAGCTAACCGGAAAGGGTGTGAGTAGCACGAACGGGGTTGCGTACCAAAGCGATCTTCGGCTCAAAGCCCTGGTTCAGCATCAGAGGGCGCGAGATGGAAATTTGCAGGCCCGCCGACGCACCACATCATGTGTCAGGTGGAGATTGAGGGACTCTTTGGTGTAGGGCGCGAGTTCAGGGTAGAGAATGCCAGTGAGGAAAACAAGCATGTCGAGAGCGAAGCTATGAGACCACAGCTGTGTGGGAGTGCTGGGCGATCGCTTGTATTGGGGTCGGGTGATGGCCTCGTGGAGACATCCTGCTGTCTGGGTCGAGCGACCCTCAGAGCACCTCTCGCGCAAAATGACGGCAGAAGAGCAATACGAAGCCCCCAGTTTACATATGAATACTTGGATGACTCAAATACTCAAGCAAACGAGTCAGACAGGAGCGAAATCGATCTATCATGACACGCTTACAAGATAGCATAGAGATATCAATGCCCTGCAGTCCCACATCGGTCCTCCATCTCCTCTTCTTCCTTCTTGAGCCGATTCATAGTAGCTTCTAGCATCTTCCGCCGTCGTTCCTCAGGCGAGTCAGTATCGCTACTGACACCCGAACCTCCGAGAGCATACGCGCCACCGAGAGAATACTCTTGTGCTTCCGCCTCAAGGGCAGGCCGCGGACCGTCGAAGCTGGATGCGCTCCCCAGGTGATGTGTCCCAGCAGCCTGCGCACGCTCGAACTCTGCGACCTCCCGGTTGAGCGTAGAGTTGAGCTCCTTGAACTATCAAAATGCACCGTCAGTCTCCCTCCCCGTCTCCCTCCTCCGCGCGCGAACCGTGACAAAATTAAAGACTCACATTGTTATCATGGTCCCCCCACACGTTGTGCGCCAGCTCGTGGCACAGCACCCTCCGCACCTCCTTGTACGTCCTGAAGCCGTCGTACAGGTTAGTCCTTATCCGAAGTTTAATCGCCTGCCCTGCGTTCACGTTGAGTCCGAGCAGGTGCGGCTGCTCGTGCGGCGCGAGCTCTGTAAGGAGCCCCACGGAGAACCGGTGCTTGCGCATGACGTGCACGATCGCTGGGTCCGCCGCGAGCCGCGCGAGGAGCGCGCGGGCAGCGGGTGGGTCGGGCAGGTGCGGCAGCGGCTGGATCTGGTGGAACGTGTATTGCGCCGCGCTCGCCTCGGCGGGGGACGGGCCCGTGGCGCGCACCTGTGCGTGTGGAGGTCAGCCACGGCTCCACTGGCATGCAACGCACACCGCCTCGCGGGGGATGGGGGGAAAGCGCAAGAGGGGGCGCACCTTGACAGTCCCGCGCCGTGCGCGCTCGCGGAGGATGCGCTCGCGGCGCTGGTGCTCGTTCTCTGCCGCCTCGAAGCCGTCGAGTTCGCCCGCGGTCGGGCCGACGAGCTGCACGCGCGTGCCATCGGCGAGCCCGGCCTGGAGGAGGGAGATGTCGTGAGGGGTGCTGGAGGCGGGCTTCTTGCTGCCCTTGTAGATCAGCTTCTGGTTCGCGGGGCGGACGGAGGTGAGCTCTTCGATGCGGTCGTGGAGGTCTACGAGCGTGGAGTCGGGGCGGAGCGAGAGTGCGTGTGTGGCGCCGCGGTAGGTCAGTGTGAGGCCGAATGGGGCGCTAGACGGGCTGCTCTCTGCTTCCATGGGTCCTGTGTTGTGTGCTGGAGGTTGCAGAAGAACGCGGTAGAGATGTATGGGGGAAAGGTATGCATAAGCCGTCCGAGGTAGTCCGAGGCAGTGGACGAAGAGAAGTAAGCAGAGCGTCCCGGACCGCAGATTGCGCAAGCGTTGCTATTCCCGGAACCCGGAAAATCCTATTTTGGACACGGAAACGCCCAGTGGCTGGGACCGGTTGGTGTCAGCGGAATGATGACATCATGTCATGGTCGGGACACAGTCCGAGGGCCGTCCAAGTTCAAAACATACTCAGTGTGCGCAGGCCACTAGCTACAGGCCGCTCGAATATCCTCAAGAGACCACCTGCTATCTGGAAGTCGGAAGTCGGGTGGGTGGAGGGACACGCTGGCACAGCCTCTTGGACGGGAATTGGTTGATGCGATTTCGCACGTGTTGGGAAACGCAGGTGAAACTGCGTGTGCAGCCACTGGGACAAGCTCGCGTGACTGGCACGCCCGTCGAGTTCTTCCGTCGTCATCTCTCCTTTCCCCAAGCACTTTCCCTGCCTGTCCTCTTACTCTCTCTCTTCCTCCCACCTCCACCATCGCCCACCTGCAATCCACCACGGCGCCGCCATGGCCTCTATATTCAACGGACGTCGAAGACAGCACAGGCCGGTGCCTGTCCCCAATGAACATGGTACGTCCGCTACTCCCCGCCCTGCCCCATCCCACAGCCTGAGCCCCTGCACTGCTCGTGCAGACCCCTGGGACATGCACGACCACCCATCTACCTCGGACGACAGTTCGTCCCCAAGCTCCTCCACCCCCCGCGGCGCTGCGACGAGAATCATGCATCACATGAGGCGTTTCTCCGCCAACAGTACCCCAAAGAAACGCGAGCACAGTCCCCTGGTGCGTGTCTTTCGCGTACCCCTCCCTCTGTTTTCCTTACGTCCTCCCTCTGCCGTTGTGATTTCGCGTCGTGCCTTGTGACGGTGCAGGCGCACGGGATGTACTCGACCGCTGCCGAGACCTTGCCGCCAAGTCCCTCTCCATTCGCCGTGCACGCCCACGGCCATGCACCGCGCCCCACCATCGAGCAGATCGCGATGGGCCTCCACATCTCGCGCACCCCACATCTTCTTCCCCAGCCCAGGGCGGTCTCTCTTTCCCCGCACGCCCACCGGCCACACTACCACCACCATCCCTCCGCCGACGGCACGCGCCCCGGCGCGCTCCCCCTCACCCGTCCCTCCGCACAAGTCCGGCGCGCGTCCGTGTCCGCCGTCGTCCTCCCGCCGCCCCCCGCGCGGTCGTCGATGAAGAAGACTCCAAGACCGCCGGGCCCGCTAGGCGCCTCAGGCACCAGGAGCAGTGAGAACGCGACGCTCGCCACGTCCGCGTCCGACGCGTCGCTCTCCACCCTCACCACGCAGACGTCGAGCGTGCCCGCGACGCCGCACTCGGCCCTGGCGCGCGCGGGAGGCATGCCGACGTCGTTCCACGGGAAGCTGCTCCGGTTGCTGCCGAGCCGCAAAGGAGGCGGGCTCGTCGCGGGTGCGAGAGCGGACAGTCCCGCCGGGCGGACGTCGTCGGACGGCGAGTCTGCGTCGAGACCGTTGACCCCACGGAAGGCGGTGCGCTTCTCGACGAGCACGGATGGTCGGACCTCACACGATGAGCGCTAGCTCGTGTGCATTAGAGTCTGGTTCGTACATATATTATTCGCTCTATGGGCCCTCGGCCGGGTCGTCAGGACCTGGCCAACCAGTGAGTTGTTGTTTCTGTCTCTCTGGGACGCTTGCTGCACACGGTCCTATCTATCGTTCACTCGGCTGCCGTGTCGTCTCCTAATCACCTTCATTCGCGCCCGCACTCACACCTTACTTATTCTCGCGCATCGCATACCACGCAGACTGCATCGCTGTAGCTACTTAGAGTCTCTCCTTTGTCCCCACCCACGCGAGCTACCATGCATACTCGCACATACTATACGCACTGAGCATTGCATCATACGAAGCCGGCAGAGATAACCCAATGTGTGTAGTAGTACTAATAGTAGAAGTAAGCCGCCTATCCAATACCAATACCTGATATCCGTCTGGCGTCGTGCAGTTGTATCTTCGTTAGCTAGGTGCATTGTGCCTGGTAAATGGGATGGATTCCGTGGCCAAATTCTGGGCCGTGGCTGACTCCATCTGAATTCGTATTATTCCGTGGCCGATTTTGCGCATGGAATCGCAATGAAATCGGGGCTCCATTCTGATGGCCAAAAACCGATTTCGCGGATGGGTCACAACCGAGGCCCAGTCATACCGGCTTTGCAGTTTCTCCAAACGTACGTCCATTGTGACCGGTGCGTGGGACACGAACGCAACGTGCGCGATCCCCGAGGAAAAAGGGAGGAGGCCGCGCGAGGGCGCGTCCGTGTTTTGAACAGTACCTGTACCATGAATATTTGCGACTCTCCGTCGCCGCATGTCGCCTTGGTACCACAGGCGTGACGAAACCCTCGAGAGACCTCGTGCGCGTATCTTGTCCACTGTGGATTCCATTGATGTGCTTCTTTATAAAGGGGGCGGGGCGCGGGGAGCTTCTGGTCGCGGCACTTCCTCCCACGCGCGCTCAGCACGCGCGCTACGGAAGCTACGGCCGAGGGGCTGCGCCTGCAACGGAATCGGAATTGGAATCGGGTGTTTGATATCGCCTCTCTCGTTCTCTCTCTTGAGTGCAATCTTGACCTCCTAATCTGAATTCGTGTGGGCACATATGCCATTTGAGCGATAGCCCCTCAGTCACAGTGCCTTCAAAGCAACTACTTTACAATAAGACGCATGGATATCATCATGGGCGGTGATAGTCGGCACTTCCCTCCTTGACATGATCCTGTAGGAAACATGCTATGGTTTTCACAGTTTGTGCCAACCGAGTATTCTGTAGTCACCTCGCATACTGAGGCACCCGAGGCCGAGCTGGCGACGAGCAAAGAAGTTCTGCTCGAATGGAGTCAGCTGGGGACGAGCCTCGCCCTCACGCTAGCGGACGATGTCATAACGTCCGATTACGTGCCGCGGTGCCATCAGCCGTTCGCAGCCGTGCTCGCCCTCGTCCGTCTGCCCTCGACCACCACCCTCTCCTCCCTCCCCCGCGTGACCCCCACCCGCCCGCACGACTGCCTTTCTCCCCGGCTTGCCCGACCGTCTCGCCGCCAGCCTCGCCCGACCCTCGATCCTGATCACACGGCCGATTTCCAGCCCCGTCCAGCTTTTTCGGCATGGCGCCAGTAGAGACCGAGTACTATGACCTCGTCCGTCGTCCCTCCCCTCCCTTCGTCCTTCGCTCATCCACGTCGCGCGTGCAGCTCGGCGTGCCGACAGATGTGAACGATACGGACCTCAAGAAGGCGTACCGCAAGCAGGCGATCAAGGTCCGTATTCCGTTTTCTCGTATGTACGTTCGCGTCCTCACGCTCGTGCCCACTTCCCCCTTGTGTTCCGCGATGCTGCCTGTGTGGCGGCGCGCACGAACTAGTACCATCCCGACAAGAACCCATCGCCCGACGCCGAGGAGAAGTTCAAGGACATCAGGTGCGCCACCCGTGTACCCCTGCCCGCCGCTGTCTGTGTGTGCTCATGTTCGCCGCAGCAAAGCGTACCAGATCCTTTCGGACCCTGTGAGTCTCACTCTCACCACGATCTGCATCCTTTCCTGATCGTCACCACCTCGCCGCTTTGCCAGAACCTACGCGCCGTGTACGACAAGAATGGCGCCAGGATGGTACGCAGTTGTGTCTTCCTCTGGCGGGCGCGTTTGCTGACTGGTGCCGCGGACTGCAGGCGGAAAAGGAGGGCGGCACGACCATGGAGGATGCCGCTGGCTTCTTCGCGAACGTCTTTGGCGGCGAGCGGTTCAAAGATTATGTGAGTGCCTCCCGCGCTCTTCGCCCACCTTCCCTGTGCGTCTCGCCTCCTCTCTGCGCGCTCACGCCTCTCTCCGTCGCAGATCGGCGAGATATCTCTGATGAAAGAGATGACGTCCGTCGCGACGACGATGATGTCCGAGGAAGACAGGGCCGAGGCCGAGCGCGACCTCAACGGCGGCGCGACCCCCACCTCCCCCGCCGTCTCGCCCGCGCCCGCCTCTCCAGCGCCGGCACCGCTCTCCCCGACGCCCGTGCCCGCCGCAGCCGCACCCACCTCCCCCACCGCCGTCGCCGCCGCCACCGAGCTCCCCCACTCGCCCGCCCCGACCCCGTCGCCCGCACCCGCGTCCCCCGGCGCGGCCGCGGACCCGCTCACGGCCGCGGCGCACAGCCCGGCGTCGACGTCGACGACGAACCTCGCCGCGGCGAAGGAGCGGGACGGCGCGCGGGCGGAGGCGCACGCGAAGCGGCGGTCGAAGCTGAGCCCGGAGCAGAAGAAGAAGCTGCAGGAGCTCGAGGAGGAGCGGCGGAAGGCGATGCAGGAGCGCGTCGACGCGCTGACGGGCAAGCTCGTCGACCGCCTCCGGCCGTTCGTCGAGGCGAAGCACCCGGGGGACAAGGACGATCCGGAGACGCGCGCGTTCGAGGCGCGGATGCGGCGCGAGGCGGACGACCTGAAGCTCGAGAGCTTTGGGGTGGAGCTGCTGCACACGATCGGGACGGTGTACATCATGAAGGCGACGAGCTTCTTGAAGAGCAGGAAGTTCTTGGGCATGTGAGTGTTTTCCCTTCGGGTTTGGGGGGTGGGGTGAGATCGGGGTGTTGACCGGTGGCGCGACAGTCCTGGGTTCTTCTCGCGGCTGAAGGAGAAGGGTACTATGGCGAAGGATGCGTGGGGTGTCATTGGCAGCGCGTACGTCCACTTTGGTGTTTTCTTTCCTCTTCCTTCCTCAAGTCTTCTGTAGCATTGGCGTGCAGCAAACAATCCAGGAGATGGAACGATTGCAGGCCAAGGGCGAGCTCGGCGAGGAAGAGCTCAAAGCACTCGAAGAGGATGTCACGGGGAAGATCATGCTCGCGTCATGGCGAGGAACGCGCTTTGAAGTTTCGCAAGTACTTCGAGACGTGGTTGTTCTGTTTGCAGTCCAGCGGATTTATGCTGATGGAGGGTATCTTAGGTCGTCGACCACGTACTAAAGGAGCCGGAGTGCCTGATCAGGTCCTCTACAACCGCGCAAAGGGCCTTCTCCTCATCGGTGCCGTCTTCAAATCCACTGTCCCCGACGAGAGCGACGAGGAACGCCGCGAGCTTGAGCGGTGCGTCACTGTTCTCTGTCGTTCGTCCACCTCGTTCTGAAGAGTTTGTGATGTCGCAGGATGGTTGCGGAGGCCGCCACCGGCAAGTCGAAGCACCACCAAGTCCGTGCGGCCCAGCGCGCGCGCAAACACGAGTCGCACATGCCGTCGCCTCAGCCGTCGCCCGCGCCCGCGGAGAAAGCTCCGCCTGCGTCTGCCGCATAGTCGCTCGTTGTCAAACCCGTCGTCCTGATCTCTGGATCTTCTCCCTTTGGTCACGTGAAAGCTGAAGCCCACCCCCGCAGCTAGGTATCGTACAGTCTATTGTAATCCTCCCGCACACGCCCCATCGCTATACCTCCGTCCATGCCCCTCTCCGACACCCGTTGATTATGTCCGTCCTCCTCGCTATCCGCCACACGAATCCGCTCGCCTCTCACTCTAGTCGTTGCCCTTGATCTGCGTAACCACTTCCAGGACGTTCTCCGTCGAAACTCCCCCCCTCCCTCTTCCGGTTGCTCTTTCTCGGCGTCGTTTCCCTTTACCTTTAACACCTCTATCCCTGGATCCCGATCCCCGTCCTGACCCCGTTTGGAGTAGATTATCGCACGGGCAGCCCTCTTCGCGTTTTGTTTACGTCCACAAGCTACCCCGATCTACACTCGTGACGTGTTTCCTACTGCTTGGTTGACTACGCGTATAATCAGTATGTCTACGGTGTCGAAGCATTGTTTTGCGTCCTCTTCCACCCTCGAAGCTGGCGTATAGACCGGTAAATCATCTCTTGGTGGGCGAAGTCCGATGAAGGCGTGTTTTGAAGCAAGCCAGGTGAGTGTCTGGTACCGTCGTTCCATTCGGACACTCGCTGACTGTGTCTCGTTCCTTGTTCCATGTGCTGCTGAGGACTACAAGACGCCCCCGAGAACATCGCCGCCAGAGACGACTGGAAGATCGATGGCAGCGGCAGTTTTCATGTAGATCTCGACCTCGGCTTGCTGTCGTGGCCGGAAGCATTTCGAATTCAATGAAAAAATCCTTCGCGTGCTCGCGATTGTCTCGCGTCGCGACATGTGCACTTGTACAACTACGCACAGTGGTTTACCCTTTGGCTTGGTTTCACGGCGGACCCTCCCTTGACCACTTGTCAGTGCGGTTCGATAGTCGACAGTCCTTCGCGAGCGGGGTGTATCTTTAACAGTCAACGCGATGGACTAGCACCACCGCGTCCCTCCACCGACCGGCCTCAACGCATTCCCTTCCGCCCGCTCGTAAGGGAACAGAGAGTGTCTCCGAGTGTCCGACTTCGGGAGAGTTATTCGGTATGTGCCAGCGGTCTAATCTCATCCAGTGCTCCATGACGAGGGCTTAATTGCTAGCCTCTGTATAAAATGAACTGTACACTGGCTCACACTGGCTCACACTTACACTTCGCTTCCAGATCACCTACCTCTAGAAACACCTCAATTGACAGCTACGACAACTGATTTGACGCCTGCTTTGTATCAGAGCGCCCTCCAGAGCGCTAACATGAATGTGCTCCACGTCTGGCTCGACGGCCAAGGGCACGGAGAGCAACCCGTTCCCAGACCGAAGAAGATCTGTAACGGTGACCCCCCTGTCGTGGTCGCCGCGCACTCTCATAGGACCAAGGTCCGTAGCCCGTCTCGTCCCCCTCCTCTTTGTCCCGTTCTCCGCGTCTCCCTCGCTCACCCCTGCCACCTATTCACGTACACACTACAGCTCCTCATCTTGATACATAGGTTCAACGCGCTCAGGTCTAACGACGTCTACGCCAAGGAGTACGGCATGTGTGAGTTCTACGAGAAGCCGACACCCCAAGCCTCGCAGTTCAACAACTTAAACCACGCTGAGAACGAGGCAACGGTCAGCAACGGCCCGAGCCATATCGCCGCGCGCACGCGGCGGTAGTGCAACCACACTCAAATGATCAACAAGGCACACAGCAACCTGGTGCATTTACACATCGGGAAATTGTGAGAGAGGGGGCGGGACGGGCTGTCACGGGCTCACATCACGCAACAGATCCTTGTGACGGCCGCTTTCCTGTGCGCCGACCGAGATTTTTGCACCAAGAGGAGGGGAATGTCGAGCGAGGGGCGTTCCGGGGTCAGCAGTGAAATTCGGTACGTGTACGTACTCTGGTTCAGCTTCGACCGGGATATTTCAAAATGGCGGCGCAGCTCACTACCACAGATGACTTGAATGAGACTCGGATGAACGTTCATGTCCAATCCCACCGGCTTCCGCTGATTCTCATCGCCGCGTACGTTCCCAGTATCGAGGCTTGTCCGGCGCGCGTTATGATTCTTCTGGTATTTCCTATCATACGCGCACGGTATGTACACTCTCACACCTGACTCTTGCCATGAGAAAAAAGACCGCAATGTTCGCACATCGCCCACAATTCCTTGTCGGGCGGCCGGTGCGTTCCTAGGCATCGATCTGACAGTTCTACATATCTTGACCACAACACCGGAATCATCTGATGCTTCGGTAGCTGATGCAGGCACAACTTTTTTCGGTCCTGGTTGGCTAGTTTTCGCGTTCTCCGTGGTGCTGAAACTACTAGTACGGCATATGGGTGGCCCAAGAACTGGCGACGAAGAACTTCAACTACATCACCGGGACAGACCTTGTTGAACACCCCGGTCAGGTTCCATGGCATAAGTATACGGCTATATTTAGGCGACGCTCAGGCATTTATTAGATCCAGACTGCAAGCGATTATCAGTTGCGTGAGCCAAGGGCTTATTCTTTGGGCCCAAGGAGAGACACAAAATGCGAGGCGCCGAGGTGCGTCATACACGATCAAGTGCGTTCTTTGTATGGATTCTGTGTGGCGTTATCGTGTTGGTTTATAATTTCGGTATTTCCTTCCTCTCAATGCCTCATCAAAAGGGAAGAATATTTTCAGATGGTGCCCCCAACGATATTCAGGCGCCATCCCTGCTACCTGAGTAGCGACGCGCACACATGTCCCCAACAATTGATGTGACACAGGACGCGGTGAGGGCATGAGGATAGAGAGGCTCGTCTAACATGCAGTACGTTTGGTACCTGTGTGTGTATCATACTCAAAGGGGAAGCAAAGGTTGAATCTGGGAGACAGAGGTTGATGACTGATTCGCCCTTCGGCATATCGTAATTCGCAGCACATGCGTATGCACACCTCTCGTGGCATCAGAATTTCAACAATAGTGTTCACACTGCGCCCACAATTCCCCTCCGGCGGCCGATGTGTGCCTGGACCCTGCTTTGGCAGTTTAGCACGCCCCGACCATGTGTTTCATCATCTTCGCTACACGACACCAAGATCATCTGACACTTCGGTAGTGGATGTGTAACTTCCTCCGGTCCTGGTCGGCTGGTGTCGGTGCTTTCTATATTCATGTTGATGGGAAGTACAACATAGGGGTGATCGAAGCACCAGCGACGAAGGACTTCGTCGGAAAAATCTTTTTCGGAAGCTGGATGGTCAGAGAGAGCCAAGGTGCAACTTCTTGTTCTGAGGAATACTGGGGGTCGCCCTACATCTGTATTAATCATATATGTGCTACCTTACTGTGCGAGTTATGATTGGCGAATTGCGGTACAGATTGGCGAGACGCGAGGGGGCTGCGAGGGCGAATGAGAGAAACCCAAATAAGGATAGATTTTTACGCAAAGTGGCAAGCGCATATCGCATGGCACCAGTGACTGGTTTTCTGCCGGCGCCCACACGACTATTGTATGCGGAGCCGCGGTCAAGTGCCCCAGTTGTCGGAGGCATTACCTGCCGCCATGTTTGTGTATATTTGCACCACTTCTCCTCAAACATTTAAATAGGGAGGGGCCGATGAGTGCTGCCATCAGCTGTTGGCCTTCATTCATAATACCACTCACCCCTCGAGACCGCGCCCAAGTCCCTTATGTATCAACCTGTGAGTAGTGCTCAGCTGCCCATTCTGAGCATGCGTCTCACACCTACTCGATATCGTCCGCGGCCGCAGCGCGCCGGCAACTACCGCATCACCGTAGAAGGGGAGTACTATGTCGGAAAACTGGTGCGAAGCCGGACTGCAAGCCACGCTAACGGGGGTGTCAGTATCCTCTCATTCGTATGTTTTCAATCGCTCACCGTTGTATCCGCTCAACAGAGGTCCTACTTGCTCGAGTTCAACAACCTGGTTCAGAAGTGGTACACCGTCAGATACGACATCACTTTTACCACGTTAGTATCTATGTTTCATCAGATGAAATATCGATCTGGCTGTTAATCATCTCTTAAGCTCGCCTCGGACGTCTTCCCCTCCCGAGGAGCGGTCTCGCGGATGATGCGGTCGCCGCCGTTCGAGCTTAGATAACGTGTATGAGAAGTACCCACGCTGCTGAAAATGCCGTATGGTAGTCTACTGTCAAAACGTACTGGGAATATGGTTTGGTCTTTTCACTGCAAATATACTCGCGCGCGAATCGGCACCTGTAGTCAAATAATGGGCACATATATCGTTTCGAGTCCTCAGCGTCTGGATCTGAGGGTTAGGGCGGCCAATCAGTGATCTCACGCCCCAAACCGTGGGAGACTCTCACGGAACAATCAGTGGGCGACGGATAAAAGGGAGTCGTGGTTTCCGAACTGCCTCATCATACGCTCCGCCCACTTCCTCTTCCTGACCGAAGTACTGGTCGCTCTTCAGCGTTGATGCCACCAGTGACTATGCCCGCTTCTCCAAGTGTCTCCTCGGTACGTCTGGTTGCATGCTTCAGTTGCTTCACTCAACAATGATCACTCACCACTTCTATCAGGCTCACGAAAGCACCTCGTCCGCAACAGAGGGATTGGAAGCACTACGTCCACAGGTACACTCCCTTTTGACTTGCCAAAATTTCTTCAAACATACCGTCGTTTCCAGTTACCTCCTGATCTGCCGGCGTGGATGCTAGCAGTGGAGAACGAGGCTTGGTTTCCACTGAAGGACTTTTTTGAGTCTCGCGGCTATATTTTCTGGGATGGGGATCCGGCAGACTGTACCACATGGCTGCCGAAGACGTACGATGCTGCCAACACGTCAGGGTATGGCCTGGTCCCAGTGTTCGAAGACCGCCTGCTGTTCGAAGACCTCGAGTATTTCAACATCGGCGTACGTTATCCTTCGCCGTATACGTCATAAAAACTCACATATGAGCATTTGTAGACCGGAGTGCTTCAAGCAGCACGTATGGTGGACGGACGGGACGTAGTGATTCGGGTTGTTCGTATGGGCGCAGTTGGGGAGATGCACTTGCGCATCTTGACTGTCCTTGGACGAGGCAAGTGGGCAACACTATCCCGCAACCACGCGCTACCCCTTTACGATACCATCGACCTCGGCGATATCACTTTTGCGGTCTTCCCCAAGGCTGGACCCCGAATGGATCTCGCGTTCGGTCCGGGGATCGGTTGCTCCGTCGGGGACATTATGGATATGATCATGCAGTGTCTTGAGGTACGTTTGGCGTGGACGGGGAAAAGTAATCGTAGTTCTGATGGTATCTTATCATCCAGGCACTCGAGTTTCTGCATTCCAACGGGATAGCTCACCGGGTTAATCCGCCTTTCATCTCGGCCTCATTTTGACGCTGACATGGGACTTGCAGGACGCCTCCGTGCAGAACTTCTTGGTGCAATATCTTCCTAGATCGATCGCTCATAGGAAGTGCGCCAACAAGGACTGTACTCCGCAGAGCAATGTTGTTCCAGAGAGCACCGACGCTGTAGGGAGCATGAGCGTTCTCAGGACAGAAGCCGTTCCAGAAAGCGAGGTGGTTCAGGGGAACTCCGAACCACCTCAAGATCCATGGCCTGGACGCCCTCGGGTCTTCATCATTGACTTTGAGCTCTCCGTCATGTTCCCAGAGGACACGCCGTCTCACGAGCAGGTGTGCGTGGGTCCGCTCTACGGCGGGACAGTCCCAGAAGGGAATATCCACCCGCACCGGTGCCCGCCCGAGGTACTCACTGGCGAGCCGTACAACCCCTACATGCTCGACATTTGGCAGTTCGGTATGAGCCTTCGTTTCTTCCGGGTGAGCAGCTCGTTTGTGTTGTCTCCATCATTGCCTTCCTTCGCTTATGACATTTTCCCCAGTCGACTATCACGGAGATCGACGCCGTACTTGAACGCATGCTCGCGGCCGATCCAACGACGAGACCATCGGCGGGCGAGGCGCTGAAGCAGCTGGCAGGCATTGTAGCTGGAATTGCACCACGCGATCTCCAGATCCCGCCGATCAGACTTGAGGATTATGATTGAGAGTATGGGTCGTAATAGATGTCACTCGAGAAGGTCGTAGGCACGCTCCTCCACCTATACACCCTCGGCGTCGTTTGCCTCATCCGTCACCTGCGCCTCGAGGGCTGCCAGCTCCGCCGTGACCTCGCGCGCCCAGTCCACCTCACCCTCGACCTCTACTACGCCGCAAATTCGCATCGGTTACAGCGCGCGCGCTGCGCCGCCTGTGCATCACGCAGATAGAGTGCCTCAAGGCCTTAAATCCTGTTCGTGAGTGATGGCTGCGATGAAGCCCCCGGTTGACAATAAGTGCATGTCTTCTTTCCTCCCCATCGACACCATCTCCCAGACCGCCTCCGCCGTCCCTCCCGCGACGGTCCCCACCGCCCACGTTGATCGTGACCTAGACACCCCCGGCCCAACCCCCTGCGCCGCGCCCTTCAGCGACGGGACCCAGGACGAGCCCAACCACCCCTTCTCCATCCCCGACGCCCCGGGAGACCCCTTCGGCCACAACCACTTCTTCCGCGTGCTCGCGCGCGGGAACAGACTCGGCCACAACCACAACTCCGTCGACCCTGGCACCCAGCCCAGATCCCCTTCCTCGCCGTCGGCTCCGACCAGCCGCAGCCGTTCCACGACCACCGCGCTGATGCGCGCGCTCGCGCACGGCCTTGGCGCGCTCCAGGTCGTCCTCCCCCGGCGCGCGAGCGCGGACGACGGCGCATCGGAGCACTCGCCCCTGCGCTCGCCGCTGTCCCCGCGCGCGTCCCCGCGCGCCTCGCGCCGGGGCACGATGTTCTCCGCCGCGCTCGACGACGGCGAGCGCGCACACGCCGCGCGGCCGTCGCCTCTCGGCTTGGCGGTCGGCGGTGGACGCGCCGACGCGGAGGACACGGAGGGTTCTGCTGAGCGCGACGGCGCGTTCCTGGCGGACGCCGGGGAGCATGCCGCGGCGCGCGCGGAGGGCGGAGAGGTGTGAGTGCTATGCAGAGGCCCCGCGGTGGGGCGCTCTGAACGCGTTCTGTCTCTGTGGAGTCGTGTACGGCTCGACGGGTACAAGACTGGACAGAGCTCGGTTTTTGGTTTGCTGATCGTCACTTATTCGCTTCGCTAGCACCGCTGTATCCATACCTCTTAACTTATTGCGCACGTGCGCCGTGTAGCATAGATCCTGTCCTCCGTTGTCGCCAGTCGATACGCGATTTTCTGTGCTGTCCGTACTATGTATATACTGTTTTCGATACCGGAATTTCACGATTCAACGATTCAACATTCACTTCGCACGTAGTCCTGCCGCCTGCCCCCACCTATCACTCAACTATCAACTTCCAAACCCCATGCGCTTTAGAACCTGCCCGCTCGCAAAGGAGGCGAAGCCTCCGCGCGCGCGGCCAACTGCTCCTCGAAATCCCGGAAGTCCTCCTGCCCAACCGCCTCGAACTCGGCGCTCGGCTCGCCACCGCGCGCAGACGCCAGCGGACCCCCTCCCACACCCTTCAGCGAGAGCGCGACGGTCTGCAGCATTAGGATGGCCACACAAAATCACGAGCCGGCTTTGTTGGCGTGCCCTGCTCCGCGGAAAAGATCTTCGTCGCGCTTGACCTCGACGGGCTAGCGTGAAGGTGAGCGTTTTGAGGGCTTGGGGTCTACAGATGGCGACCACCCAGCTCTCCTGTGCGCTTGTGAGCGGCGTGAGTGAAAATAACGGGAAAGGGACACCATTGCTCCCCCGCAGATCTCTTCCCGCGGGGTCGCATCCGTGCCTACGGACTTGAAGTGTAAGTCGAGGCGCTCGATCCGCGGCGTGCACACTGTGCCCGGGTCAGGTAAGACCTCCCGTCGACGTGGTCGAGGGAGAGCGGAAGCGGGAACGTCCCGAGTTCGGCGAACGCGTATGGCCTGCGCAGGGCGAGCGTGCGGATCGGGCAGAGCAGCGCGAGCCCGTACGTACACGTCGACGAGCGTGGCGTGGACGCTCCCGAGGCAATATTTGATCTGGGCGCCGACATTTCAGTTGTGGGCCGGGACCGCTTGATCGATTATCCCTGCGGATGAGAGGTGGGGGAACGCGCAAGGCGTGATTAGGGCGGTTGGCAGTCTGTAATTGCGTCATTGCTGGATATAAGGATCTCCACGGCGTTGATTGGGAGGCATATGTATGGTGCTCCGGCGTGTTTTTCGGTCCTGTGCGGCCCACTAGCGGAGTGGGCTTCACATGCATATGATCTTCAAAGAGGGTGCCATCGAGGAGGCCGCGCACGAACTCGGAGTTGTACATGTAGACGCGAATTCGAAATGGCACTACATGGTAAAGGAAACCGAAATCAGGGAGCAGCATCTCGACGGAAACATCAAGATTGAACACTTAAGAATCCCCAAGTTCAACCGGAGGGATCTGGAGGTTGCGTGGTACAATTCCAGCAACGATGCCTGACAGCTGCTTCAGTGCCTCTCCCGCCGAAGGTCTCTTCGTGGGATCAACGTCGCGCATGCGTTCAAACATGGCGTCGATCTCCTTGATAGTCGACTGGGAAGGGTGTGATAGATAATGGTGACGACAACAAAAACGTGTTGCTCACCCGGAAAAAACGAAGGCTCGTGCCGAACTGCCATATGTCGAGCAAATAGGGGTTGTACGGCTCGCCGGTGAGCACCTCGGGCGAGCACCGGTGTGCGTGGATATTCCCTTCTAGGATCGTCCCGCCGTACAGTGGACCCACGCACACCTGCTCATGAGCCGGTGTGTCATCTGGGAACATCACAGCGAGCTCGAAGTCGATCAGGTAGACTCGAGGGCGTCCGGGCAATGGGTCTGGAGGTGATTCCGAGCTCTCTGGAACGCCCGTTTTCTCGGAAATGCCAATGCCCGGCTCGGCAGCGTCTGGGACGGCACTACCCATCGGGACGCCGTGGCTCTCGGAAGACCCTCCGCGCTCTGAATTGTTGTCCGTGCGCTTTGTGTTAGCATCCTTGAGGGATCTCGGAAGATATTGCACCAAGAAGTTCCGTACAGAGGCGTCCTGCAAGTCTCTTGTCAGCGTCGAATCGAGGTTGAGATGAGAGGCGGGTATACTCGGTGAGCTATCCGGTTGGAATGTAGAAATTCCAGTGCCTAGACGGTAAGGTACTATAAGAAATCCTGTCGGGTACATGGGACACGACAAATATACCTCGAGACACTGCATGATCATATCCATAACGTCCCCAACGGAGCAACGGATGATCGGATTGAGAGCGTAACTCATTTGGGGTCCGGCCTTGGGGAAGACCGCGAAAGTGATATCGCCGAGGTCCATGGTATCGTAAAGGGGCAGCGCGTGGTTGCGAGACACTGTTGCCCACCTTCCTCGTCCAAGGACGGTCAGGATGCGCAGGTGCATCTCCCCAACTGCACCCATACGAACAACACGAATCACTACGTCTCTTCCGTCCGCCATTCGTGCTGCTTGAAGCACTCCTGTCTATGAAGGCTCATCTGTGGGCTTGTATAACGCATGACATGAAGGATAACGTACGCCGATGTTGAAGTACTCGAGAATCTCGTGCGGGAGGCATTCAAGCGCTGGAACCAGACCATACCCCGACGTGTTGGCAGCACCGTAGACCTTGGGCAGCGTCGTGGTACAATCCGCTGGGTCTCCACCCCAGAAAGTGTAGCCGCGAGACCCGAAGAAGTCTATCAGTGGGTACCAAACCTCGTTCCGAGCGTCCAACCTCCACTCCGACAGATCAGGAGGCAGCTGAAAGTAGTAACAGGTGAGAAGAATGTTTTCCGGGGGAAAAAGGCACATACCTGCGATCGTAGCGCTTGCAACACCTCCATCGTAGACGAGCTTTGCTGAAGATTATGGGGCTTGTGAGCGCTCGGCGTTGTCTAAAGCGAAGGCAGGGTGCAGTCAGACGTACTATGGAGGGACTTGGAGAAGGGACCATGGTCTCTGACATCGTCGGCGCTGGAGAGCGACCAGCAGTCAGGACAGTAGGAGGAAGCGGGCGATCGGATGGTACTGGCAACTCGACTCCCTTTATCTGTTGCAATTGTCCATATGTTGTTCCGTGAGAGATTCCCACGGTTTGGAGCGCCAGTCACTGATGCGTCACTCGCCGCGGTTTCCCGCAGTGTAGCGCAGAGCCCAAACTTCGGAATTGTCTTGCGGCAATAGTTGAGTGATAAATAGGTGAGATCAGGCGGCAGGACTACCTGCGGGCTGAATGTTGAATCGCGAAAGTCTGGTATGGAAAGCATAGTATAGACAACACAGAAAAGCGGATGTCACGGATCTATGCTACACGGCGCGCGTGCGCAATAAGTTAGGAGGTATGGATACAGCGGTGTTAGCGAAGCGAATAAGTGACGATCAGCAAACCAAAGAACCGAGCTCTGTCCAGTCGTGTACCCGTCGAGCCGTACACGACTCCACAGAGGCAGAACGCGTTCAGAGCGCCCCGCCGCGAGGCAGCAGCGCTCGTGTGCTACGTGCATAGCACTCACGCCTCTCCGCCCTCCGCGCGCGCCGCGGCATGCTCCCCTGCGTCCGCCAAGAACGCGCCGTCGCGTTCAGCAGAACGCGCCGTGTCCTCCGCGTCGGCGTGTCCACCACCGTCCGCCAAGCTGAGGGGCGACGGCCGCGCGGCGTGCGCGCGCTCGCCGTCGTCGAGCGCGGCGGAGAACATCGTGCCCCGGCGCGAGGCGCGCGGAGACGCGCGCGGGGACAGCGGCGAGCGCAGGGGCGAGTGCTCGGACGCCCCCTCGTCCGCGCTCGCGCGCCGGGGGAGGACGACCGGAGCGGGCCAAGGCCGTGCGCGAGCCCGCGCGCGCGCGTACCAGCGCGGTGGCCGTGGAACGGCTGCGGCTGGTCGGGACCGACGGCAAGGAAGGGGTTTGGGCCGTGTCCAGCTGGGTGGGGCCGACGGAGTCGTGGTTGTGGCCGAGGCTGTTCCCGCGCGCGAGCACGCGGAAGAAGTGGTTGTGGCCGAAGGGGTCTCCCGGGGCGTCGGGGATGGAGAAGGGGTGGTTGGGCTCGTCCTGGGTCCCGTCGCTGAAGGGCGCGGCGCAGGGGGTTGAGCCGACGGTGTCTAGGTCACGATCGGCGTGGCGGCGGGGACCGTCGCGGGAGGGACGGGGAGGCGGGAGGTGGTGTCGATGGGGAGGAAAGAAGACATGGTGTATGAAGGGGCGGATGGAGAGAAAACAAATGAAAAGTGGCGCTGAAGTGCTCCGGTGGGAACAGAAGAAGAAGAGCAGAAGGAGGAGGCGAAGAGCGGAGGGGTGTAGAGGATGTTGGTGCTTCACCGTCTCTGAGCTCGAGCATTTATACCCTTACCTCTGAGTGGAGTTTCTCCTAGCTCGCCGGGCGGCATCCTCGGCGAGATCGCGTCGTGGCGCCCAGACTACACTGGAAGGCAGGATGCTGTTGAAACGCAACGCAGCCTCGTCGTTCCACGAGAGATTCACCGCCCGCTGTTGGAATCCAGATATCCATCAAGGAAGTCGATGCCGTGAGTAGGCGGGCTCGCTCCACCGGCCCGCGCGCACCGTTCAAGCAGGCAGCGTTCGGGCTCCCGTGTCGACAAAGCTTCTCGCTGCTGAGTCCAATCCCACACATGTATGCATGACTCTCGCTTGCCCTCTCGGTTTGTGCCCTTGAAGCCCGAATGTGCGCCCTCAGCAGTTGATAAATCGGATTCGGACGGAACAAAAACAAGCGCCCTGCCCAGCATGCACTCGCGCTCTACATCCGCCACTGACCGCCCAGAGGACCGCCCGCTGTCGAGTTGGAGAGATGGCGGAGATGGGGACTGCGCCAGGGCCGTCACTCCGTCTCTTCCGCACCCGCCCTCTCCAAACATTGAGAATCGAGCATCTGGCCCAAGTCGCATGGCCCCGGGCGGTCGTACCTGGCCCGGCGATGCCCTTCGTTCGTTCGCGCCGACAATCGCGGGGAGAGAAAGCACGCACAGATGTGGACGCGGTGATCGCTCCCGGCCGAGCAGAGCGGGGCACCGCGCGCACTCCACAGAGACCTAGTGTTCTCCATGCAGGGCGCCGGCACCGCGTGCCCTTGTACTCCCAAGGGACAGCATGGCGGGCGAATGATCCCGACGGTGGAGGAACGGGTCCGTTACCATACGACTCGTTCGCGCGCGCCAGACTCAGCGGCACCATCCG
Organism: Epithele typhae; assembly: GCF_022376455.1. NCBI lineage: Eukaryota > Fungi > Basidiomycota > Agaricomycetes > Polyporales > Epitheliaceae > Epithele > Epithele typhae. The sequence continues at coordinate 49,309 of NW_025954285.1, forward strand.
GCCGCCCTGAATGAGGAACGTTTCCGTTCATGAGATGTGTGCGCTGCCTCAAGGCCTCAAGGCCTCATGTCCCTCGCCCGTGGAACGCGATCAGGTATAGAGCTCCCCGCCGCCGCATTGCCCGCACCCTTGGCAACCGGCCCCTGCTCGGGCCTACAGGTCTCCGGGGAGCTGAGAAGTGACTGATTTCATCTGTGGCCCGCTCGCGCCGCTTCCAATGGTCGATGGCCCATCCTGGCCGTATGGGCGACAGTGATTTGGCGTGGCAGCGCAAATTGCGCGGAGACCAGACTCCCAGAAGTCGTGCACAGCGTTCCGGGCTCGGTGATGAACCCGCGAGTCTGAGGCGCCCGATCAGAGTTGCGGAAGAACAGAAGGGCAAACTCCGACAGAAAGATGGGTAGAAAAAAGATCGCAAGTGTACACAGCGCTTGCGGAAGGTGGTCGTTGCAATGCATCCACGTCCAGTTTTCAGAGAGACAAACCCAGCATCGAGAGGGCGACAACATTCATATGATATGTTGCCTTCACTCGAGACCAGATCGCTGTGACGAAAAGTGTGGCTCACCTCAATTATCGCACCGTTACCGGCGGCCCCGACCAAGAAACCGACAGCATCTCGACGGGGACGGCAACCAAACAGGGGTCCCGTGGGATCCACATCCGTTCCTGAGAGGCTGTCCTTCCTGGTAGTCCCGTCCTTGATGGTATACACATCCAAACATACACAACGCCCGCGCCCCACGACCGGTCGCGTCGCCCCCAAGTCACAGCCTTGACTTCGTGGCCGGCTCCTCGAACATCGCCCGCATGTCCTCCGCCGCGCGCTCGAGCTCCGCGCAGAACTCCGCGTGCGGCATCTCCGTCCGGCTGGTGACCGTGAACTGGAGGAAGTCGTCGAAGCCGGCGGTGTACGCGACCCCGAAGCCGTCGGGCACGACCTCGCCCCACCCGTACGGCCCGAAGTTCTTCGTGTAGATCGCAGACGTGCTGAGCACCCAGTACGCCGCGCGCTTGATGACCGAGTCTGCGAAGACTTCAGGGGCGGGCTCGCCGGCCTTCATAGACATCTTCAAGCCTGTGTAGAGCGCGACGCGGTCAGCGCGCCCGCCGAATCGAAGGGAGAGGGACAGGGGGGCAACATACCGAGAATGTGCCGGTCGACGCCCAGCCCGCTCCCCGCCGCGCGCGCGTCGCTGCCGTGCTTCTTCAGCGCGTCCTTGAAGAGCGCGAGCCGCGCCTCGCGCGCGGCGCCCGCGTCGTCCATGCTCCGCACCCACGCGTCGCTCTGCGCGCTCACGATCCGGATCGCCTCCGTGCGGCCCTTGAAGAACCTGCGCGTCGCCGCGGCCTCGTACGTGGCACCCTGACGCTGCTCGCCGCGCGCGCGGAGCAGGCGTGCGTACGCGAGCTGGATGAGCATCTGCGACCAGCCGTCGGGGGAGGCCCCGAGGCGCTTGATGAGTGCCTTGCCGTACGCCGTACGCACAACCGCGAGGCTTTGCGAGTCGATGAGCGTGCGCGCGGCGTCGGTCGCGGCAGTCATCGCCGACTTGGTTTCTACGCTCACGTTCCAGTCCAGAGGGTCGGGTCCGGCCCGGAGGTGGCACCGGAGGACGACGAGGCGAATGCGGGGGAAGCCACGATGTCGAGCACGCGGTCGCACATCGTCGCGGTGGGCGTGCCGTCCATGACCGAGTGCTCGCCGACGAAGCCGGCGACGCCATTAGGGAGCACTACAAACTGGCAGGGCTTGTCCATCCAGCGATTGCGGAGGCCTAGCTGCGGACCGTGGGCTCCGTGCCAGAGCTGGCGCGAGACGTCGTCCAAAGAGGAAGTAGACTCTGAGTCCAGGCAGAGTATGAAGGCAGAGGAGTGGATGGTGGAGATGATAGAGGCGTTCAGCGGGTCTTCAGCCAGGGCATGGAAATCCTGTTGAGGCGCAAAAAGACATTAGAAACTGTGGATCGACAAGCGGGGTGCTTTCCCCTCCCTCTGCCATAAGCAGGAACACTTGCCTTGAACCACACATCGCGATTTGACGCGGTGAGTATGCCGACACCGGGGTATTCCTTTGTAGTGTTATCATAAATGTGTTGGATTTGCCTACGACCCAATTTCAGCCACTCGGACACAGGAAAAGCGCATATATTCACCTTTGCAGCTCATCTAAGGAGAGGAGCGAGCCGTTCTGCCAAGGCTCGAGCTTCCACACCCGTCCTTTGTGGAGAACGACGACATGACCTGAACGGCCATCATCGCCTTCTTTGGCGTGTGTCACGGCCCAGTCGTGCGTGGGCCCAGGCATGCGACAGCAATCGAACATCCACCTGGTGACATCCGTCAGCGCTCAATAAGACAACTAGAGGAGTAGAAGAAGGATAGAAGAAACCGAGAGACACATGTCTGGATCGAGAACGAGTTGCTGCAGCCGCAGCTCGACGTAGGAGTTGATAGGAAGAGAACGACGATACACACCTCCATGTGTCCATGCAGATCGGACCTTCTTTCGTCGCTTCTGGGGGGACTTGACCGAGCTTGTACTGCTCGCGGAAGAGCATTACTGCACGGACTAGAGACGCAGCGCGGTGAAGAGGTGTTTTCGGGAAATGAGAAGGATGCTCCTTGAATCCATCTGCAACCCACGGGGGCTCAATCAGCATCCCCCTGTAGTAGGCGGACACGCTGCGACATACAAAAGTACGACACGTTCACGACCACCTGGAGGTATTCAATGAGACGAAGTCGCGCATGAACGGAAGAAGAACACGCACCGAGTCGCGGTAGCCCATGTACCCGAGGTCATCCCACCACTCCTCCAGCCAATGCGGCCTCTCCGGTTCCGCCGCGCGAGCCTCGAGGCGTCGCTGAAGCTCTTGCCCGGCCTCGCTGCTCACGAACGCGTCGACTTTCGCCGCGGCCTCCGCGTATTCCTGCTCGCTCCACGCGATGGGATGCAGGCTCTCCTTCAGCTTCTTCGCGGTGTCTGCCAGCGCAGGCACGGGCAGGCGGGGGAGGGCCGCTTGAGCCGCAAATGTCGGTCCGGGGCGGGGAGGCGGCGCGAGGTGCTTCCAATTCGTCGGGCGGGTTGTCGGGAATGGGGACGAGGCGGCCGGGCGGGACATGGAGAACGCGCGGGCAGCGGGGATGAGGCGGAGGCGGAGGCGGGAGAGACGACCCAGGCGGTGGGAAGCGAAGGTGTGCATGGGGTGGGAGAGGACGTCGGCGGGGTGGTGAGCAGGCGCGGGGCGGGACAAGACTTATAAGGGCAGCTGAGCGACAGCTTCGGGTTGATGCACTATCACATGCTAATCTGGTCCTCGGTAGGCGACTCGCCAAACCCGCGTGGACCCTGGTCAATGTATTGGCATTTTTTGGTTGACGCAGGGCGTAGTTGTGAGAGCTTGACTGGAGAGTCAACTAGTGAAGATGCTCCGGGTCCATGAACCAAGTCGAGGCTCGAAGGCGTATTGAGCTACATTTATAATCAATACTCAACCTCCACCGGCCGCCTGGCGTAATGGCAACGCGTCTGACTACGATGCAGTAATCAGGAGATTGCAGGTTCGACCCCTGCGGTGGTCATGCGCAGAAATAGTATGCCTTTTTGGAATTTCAGTTCTTTGACACTATAAGTAGCTGCATATTGGCCCCATTGCAGTGCTCAATAACAACGTTCAAAAATCTATTGCAATTTATCTATAGCATTACCCCAGCATCTAGTGACACCTATCAGCGACACCGAGGTACGACGGCGCAGGTACTCCATCACTGCCCGTGCGATGCGGTGTAGGCATCGCGACAAGGACGGCGACACGAAGAGGAGTGGGTTCTGGCGAGGAGCCTCTGACGGGACTGGGCGGATTCCGTGATAGGGAGAAAGCTGAAAGACCCCGGTGGCCGGTGCGTTCAGACGACGCCAGAGACGCAGAAGATGACGAAGGAGAAGAGCGGCGGGCAGGCAGTGACATGAGCGACGTATGCGACGACATTGTAAGAGGTTTTGAGGGCGCAGATGCGGGGCAATTGTGCGGGTCGATATACTCCGCGGAAACGGGCTAGAAGCACAGGTGAACATCCACACGATGACTCGAGTCCACACGCAAGCAACATAGATACGCACCATGATGTCCGACCACGCAAGGCTACTTGTGGTCCCGCTGCTCGCAGCCGACCGCACCGACGCCGTGTCCCCTCGCGCGCGCGCCGCCAAGTTGTGCATCTCGTACCCCTGCGTCTCCCCCTCGCCCAGCGCCCCCTCCTTGCCCACGTCCCCCTTCTCCCTCTCCCTCTCCTCGACAAGGCTGACCTCCCACATCCGCGGCTTCTCCTTCCACACCACCATCTCGTCCTTGCTCGGCGAGGGGTACGTCGCCCACCGCTGGAGCACGGTCGGCCCGTCCGAGTCGCGGAGGCGCGTGTGCCGCATGAGGTGCAGCGCGACGATCATGCTGATGACGAAGAGCACGACCGCGATGATCGCGGGGAGGATCACGCCCGAGGCGGGGCCCGGGGACCTGCCGTTGAAGCCGTCGGAGAAGAACGTCGGCGTCGAGCCAGGCGGGAAGCTGAAGGTGGGGAACTGGCGCGGGTGCAGCGCGGTCGTGGACGCCTGTGTGGTAAATCACGAGCGGAGTGAGTAGACGAAGCGACGAGCAGAGATAGACGGGGCGTACGGCGTTTAGATAGTCGCGAGGAGGCTGCTGGTTGTACATGGTGGGTATGGAGTTGGATGCGGGGGAAATGCGAAGCGTAGAGGCCGGGCCGCCGTCAACTGGACTCGGGTAGTTATACTCGCGCGCGTCGGCTGCAGAGTGCGCGGTGGGAGAGGCGAAGATAACCAGCATTTGCGGATATGTGGGAGCGGAGAGCGCGGAGTTCGCAGACGCGGCAGTAGGCGAGCGAGAGCACGGGAGGAGGCGGCAGTGCGTTTTGAGGAGGCGGGAAGCGGAAGAGGGGCGCGGCACGGCGACTTGCTCGTCCCGCGCGCTCTTGAAATGGCTTTCTATCCTCGCATAACCGTGCCCGATGTCCTGCGTTTTCTTCCGCGGGAACGGGCGCGGCTCGCCAGTGCGGATCTAGCCTGTGTAGCGCGCCTCGTGAGGCAGCCCCTAGCTCGAGCGCCGCCCAGTGGCTGGTCGATTGCTCCGCACTCAGACGGGAACAGCTGTCATTCTGACGTCTTATTGTACCAAAGGTGGGTTTATGGATTCCACTCACTTTCGCGACTTCGAAATCGCCGCCATCCAGGCCGCGTCTGGCGAGAAGCGCCATTAGATGGCGGTGAGCAAACGAGCTTACGGGGATAGCCCCTGGATACGGTCGCATTTGGGATCCCAAGCCCGTTGGTGGCTGTGGGTGTGCGGTACTCCTCGGCGAAAAAATTACATACCTGAGCCCACGGGATAACGGCACCTTCCGGTTATCTGGTGACCGAGCACAGTTTGGAGTACGGATGCATGAAAAAGCATGATTGGAATACCTCGTCTCGGGGAAGTGTAAGGAGAACATACCAAGACAGAAACCGCAACAGCAACGGTTCTATAGAATCCATGCGGGCCGCTTACCAGCGGACATAGACAATCTTGAGCGGTCAGGCGGAATCATCTTATTGAAAGGTCGAGCCTGAGATTGAGGCGACCACCCGTCCTGGTGCTGTGAGCAATGCTGGTCGTCCCTGCATGCTGTGATATGGACCTGGTGTGTACAAAGTGGACTGAGCGACACACCGACAAGTTTGCGAGACGAAGAGGTTGTTCCATTACATAAGCGACTGTGCCAGCTCATATGGAGATTAAGCGCTCTATGGGTTTGTGCCTGAAATGTTCACTCGCCGTGGCACTCGCGTGATGCACTGAGTGGACTGCTCTCAACTCGAACCATGCCTACGATGTTCTTAAAAGGCTAAAAACGGGGCTTAAATCATGAGGTAAATTTCCCATTAGCTTGAAGAAGTTCACTCGGATAGTGACGTAAGGCCTAAATGGCAACAGCGCGGGCCTGGGGGCCCCTGAAGGCCTGAGATATCGACACAATGCAAATGACCATCGCCCCGGCTGCGCCTCCCGGGCCATCCTCTTCTCTGAAAGATCCTGCATCATACTGCGCAAGCCCTGCACGTCCCTGCACAGCGTCGCGACATCAGTCGCCGACAGCGCGTCCGGCGCGCTCCCCCCTCTCCGGTCGCATGTTCCGTCGGCGACGGACGACATGGAACCCATCTGTCGGCGCCGTCGTGGATCAAGACTCAGGCCGTCGCTCATACCGTGGGGGCATCTTCGACTTTGGGCTCGTGCCAGTTGGATCCGATCGGCACTGTGCGCGTCCTCCTGAAGCACATATATCGCGGTGCATCAGCGGCAACGCAGACCCGCGCGACTAGCCCCGACGCTCCCGACGATTGCACCGGTGGGTGAGCTGCGACTATGCGACTAGCCCCCGCCCCCGCCCCGATCGTTGGTCGTGGGGTCAATGTTGGAAGTGCCGCATGGGACGCCGTCCGAGGTGAGATTAACAGTTCTTCTGGATACTAAGATGTCACTTCCGTCTGCTTCGAGCGCAGTAAGAAGGTCTTCACGTCAAAGCCAGGTAGGAGTACACCGCGCCGAGGCTCGGCCTGTCGCAAGGCGCTGTCAACACATATGATAGGGGACGAGCACAGAAACGAACTTCGCCCCACGCTTCCGTCAAGCTGCCCGTGTGTTAGTGATCCACGAACGGGCTTCCGCGCGCACAGGCGCATGAAATCAGTCGCTATATATTTTACTCCGATCCTGTCTCCCGTGCATGACTCAACGAACGAGTCAAAAATTCTGGCAACAGCGAATAGTCCGGTGCAACACGCAAGTCTCGGGGAGGTGTGGATTCCACGATCTCCGCAAGCGTCCTTAGGGCTCCCTCGGCTGTCGGGCGTGTAGAAGGATCGGGATCGCGCATACTTTGTACGACGTCGTTGATGGAGGGTACGTTGCACTGTGATTCGGACCTCAGGCGCCTCCCGTATACAGCGCGGACGAAAACAAACTCACCATGAACTCCTCAAAGCTCTTCCCGAGCCGCCATACATCCGGCGGCACTGCATAAGAATCTGAATGATGTCCCCAACGGAATTGCCCACGAGAGGATGCAAACAGATCCTAGATCGGCCAGCCTTGGGAAACACCGCGAATACGATGTCTTCGAGCTTTAGGATGTCGAGGAGAGGAAGCGCGTGGTTGCAGCTCATGACGGAGACGTCCGTTTTCCGAGAAATTTGAGTATGGAGAGGTGGTCTTTTCCTTCGGTACCGGTGCAGATCACACGAATGACGATATCTCGTCCATCGCGAGCACGTGCTGCTTGAAGCGCCATGGACTACGCAATCTTTGGGTTGAGCCGCATTGGAGAACGTAAAGAGAGCCGCGCACATACCCCAAAATGAAACTGATGTAAGTTCTCGAACGCCTTGTCGTCGTCGAGCCCGATGAATCCACAGCCAGAGGTGTTGACGACACGGTCTGAGTCCATGGGTGCGTACTGGTAGCACCCAGGCTGACCGCGTTCCCAGAACGTGTATCCGTGAGACTCGAAGAACGGTCTCATGGCGCCCCACACTGCGGGACCATTTGCGTGTCCCAGGCAGGAAGATCGAGAGGTAGCTAAGGGAAAAATGGACGCTCTAATGTTATCGCAGACCCGATTGCTGGATAGGAACTCGCCTTGGCGCGTATTTCTGGGAGAGAGAGAGACTCCGACTCAGTCTGGCGGTGGGTCGAGGCTGGCGTCATACTAGCGTTGGCTCAAGTGCAGTGCACCAGACGGGCTGGATTCGACCAACCGAGTTATTGAGGGTATTGAGACAAAAGAAGTTGATATATGAGCAGACTGACTCTACAGCACACGAAGGTGCAATTTGGGGGGAAGAGACAGGTTATCGGAGACGCATGAGGCCAAGCTGTCAGTGGCGAGCGATGAGAGAAATACGGTATCTTCTCACGCTTTAGCAGTCTGATGGACTACCTTTGGAAGCATAAGCGCTGATATTGATCGCTGTTATGGCGGACCCCGATCAGCGTGTGCGACCACCATATGCACATGCACAAACAAAAGAGAAGTTGGTGTGCAGCCGCAAACAAGTGGCTGAAAAGGTGCGGAGCTATGAAAAGGGCAGCAACGAGTTGGCAACTCCGAGTGGCAATCAGTTCTACACAACAATTCTTGGTCTAAAGAACTGTTGTGGTCCGGGAAAAAACATCCCGTGAGCATACGAAGTCCGTTCGCATAGTGCGCGCCAATCATGCACTACATATTATGCTCCCTTCAACAATAGGGATCGCAACAGGTACGCTAGCAAGAAGGATGAAGTGCTGCGTGCATGGTATACTCGGGACATTCCTGTCAGCCTCCGCCACCGCGACACATTTTCCGTCAGCACCTGCCGCGTACTCAGAACGGATCAACCTATTCTCATCCCACCCATGATCTCCTGGAAGAGACGGACGGCCTCCGCCCCGCTCGTCTCAAACTCCGGGAGCGGCTCCCCGCACCGCACGAACGCCGGCGCGCGCCCGCGCACGCCCCCGAGCGAGAGCGCGACGGTCTGGAGCGCGGGCACCGCCTCGCGGAACCGCCGCGCGAGCGCGTCGAGGTCGAGTGCCGCGAAGAAGACCTCCGCGGAGAACCGCCCCGGGTCGCTCGCCGACGACGACGAGGCCACGGAGCGCTGGCGCGCGCGCGAGCGCACGGGAACGGGGCCGGGGAGGAAGCTCTGGACGGCGATGTCGAGCGCGCGGAGGCGGGGCAGCGCGCGGACCGCTTCGATCCAGCTCTCCTGAGGGGGGTGCGCGGCGCGTGAGATGCGCGCGATACAGGCGGCGAGGGATGTGAGGTGGGGGAACGGACGCACCACCAGCGCGGGCCCGTTGATCCGCGCGGGCGCGAGCAAGCCGCCGACGGACAGGATGACCTCGAAGCACTCTGTACGAGCCGCGCAAGCAGAGTGCAGGGTGTGTATGATCTCCGGCGTGAAGAGGCCGGCCTCGTGGCGCTCGAGGCAGAGGTGGACCGGGCGAGCGTGGGTGAGGACGTCGAGGAACGCCGAAGGTCGGATCGTGTGCGGCCCCCGGATGCGAAGCTCGCGGATAGGGCAGAGTATGCCGAGGGCGTAGAAGTCGAAGAGCAGTGCGGTGGCCTTCTGAAGAGACGGCCACGAGCCCCGCGCGCCCTGCTTGAGAATGTTCATTCGGCGGTGCATGTCGAATTCTGAGGCTTCAGCGGCTTCGACCTGCCGGACCGGGGGGGCGATGTCCAAGACTGTGAGGTTCGGGAAGACCTGCGCGAGGATGGTGGTGACCAGCCCATCGGAGTATCTCAAGGTCAGGTGGGTGAGACTAGGGTAGATGTTGGAGGGAGAGAAGAGGCCGGACAAGAGGCTGGCGCCGGTCGCGGTGAGCGATCGGAGGGAAGATTTAGAATGGGAGAGAAGGATTATGGGGCTCCGCTGGTCGGTTTCTTCTCCAGAAACGGGGTTCCAGTTGACTTCCACGGTGTGGAACTGAGACTGGGAACGACGTAGCATGTCTGACCCGAAGACGCCGACTTCACTAAGCTCTATGACTTCGAGTGTTGACAAGCGGGAGATGAGATTGGCCACGACGGGGCAGCCCATGAGAAGCGACTCTACGTGGGAGATTTGGAACCCCTTGATGCGGATTTTGTCGTGGTGTGTCTTCAGTAGCGCGTCCAAGCGCTTTGCGATACACGCGCTGAGCGCACTCATGTTGAGACCAAGACCTTTGAGGAAGACAAGTCGATAGCCGCCGTACACGGAGAGGAAGCTGACCATGGAGTCCAAATCCATCTCGTCTTCGATGGAGATAAGGATGAGATCGAGGAGGTACTTGGCCGCTTCGCGATACAGGAACTTGTTCGCTTTCATGAGCTGAACGATGACGGCGTCGGAGGCGACAGCGGCAACGTCGAGCAGGACGTCTGGAAAGAGAGCTGGACCCTAGAATGATATCAAATGACTGATATTTGGTGCCGACAAGAGAAAGAGACCCACGGCAGACATATTGAACGCTGGTAGAGCCATAGCATGAGTGGATGCGTCAAAAACAGTCGAGGACATACCGATGCAATGATCGTGTGGGATTGAGTGTATGCGAAACTACTGAAGAGCTCGGCTGGCGAGTCCGAGCACCTTGCTGTTGGGCGGTGGGGACAGAGTGGAGGGCGAGCAAGCATCGTGCCCCAGAGCCAGAGCGCGGCGGTCTCCGCCGACGTGAAGGACGGCATCCAAGACGAAGGAGGGAATAGGCAGAGCGCTGTCCATATTTCAAGCGCTTGTTCCGGGGTCCCATCCCGGCGCTGTACGACCATGACGTCATCATCCAGCTCCTGGTCACTGGGCGTCTCCACTGCCAAAATCGGTGAATTGCGCAATCCGCGGTCCGAGCTCGGCGAAGGCTGCCAGCGCTCTTACCTCTCGTCGTCCACCTCGCCGAAAGCCCTATGCATACAGTTCCCCGCCCGCACATCGCCGACGCGGACGTCCCTCTACGACAATCAGCACACAAAGCAAGCTGAGAATGCCCCGATCATCTTCACACTAACCTACCTGCCACACATGCACTCTCCCTCCGTCCCCACTCCGCGCTCGCAGACGTTCAAACGTTCACGACAACATCAAAGAGCTCTCCCCTGTCTGCCCCACGAACATCTTCAAGTGCGGCGGGAAGCCCCCCGTCTCACGACCTCTCCTCCTCCAGTCCGGGCTCGCGAACGGCACGCGCGTCGGCCCGATCGCGGGTGAGCTCGACGGCTTCGAGGCGGCAGAGAATGGGCACCAACGCCGCGAGCGCGCAAGGCGCGGGACTGTCGAGGTGCGTCCCTTCTTCCGCCCCCTCTTGCGCTTTTCCTCCCATCCCTCGTGGGGCGGTATGCGTTGCATACTGGTGGAGCTGTGGCCGGCCTCCACATGCTCCTATGGGCCCGTCCCCTGCTACGGCGACGCGGCGCAATACACGTTCCAACACATCCAGCCGCTGCCGCACCTGCCTGACCGATCCGCCGCCCGCGCCCTCCTCGCGTGGCTCGCGGCAGACCCAGCGATCGTGCACGTCATGCACACGCACCGGCTCTCCGTGGGGTTTCTTACGGAGCTCGCCCAGCACGAGCAGCCGCACCTGCTCGGCTCAACGTGAACGCGGGCCAGGGGATCAAGCTTCGGATAAGAACGAAGTGGTACGGCGGTTCAAGACGTACAACGAGGTGCGGAGAGTGATGTGCCATGGGCTAACCCATAATGTATAGGGGGACCATGATAACAATGTGAGTTCTCGATACTGGCATGGTTCGCGCGCGGAGGAGGTGTCAATGGGGATGGGGAGGGAAACTGAGGATGCATCTTGGTGGTTGAAGGAACTCAACGCTACGCTCAATCGGGAGGTCGCGGAGTTCGAGCGTACATATCGGACTGCTGGGGCAGTGCACCACCTGGCCAGCGCGTCTAGCTTCGACAGTCCGCGATTTGCCTTTGAAAATGAAGCGCAAGAGTATGCTCTCGGTGGCGCGTATACTCTTGGAGGTTCAGGGCCAGTACTCAGTACTCAAGTACTCAGGCCTCAGGCGAGACTGGCCGCAGTTTGTGATGACGGGATGCTCGCCGTAAACAATTTGGCGAGTGTGACGGCAAGAACGACCACGGCCCGCAGTCGCCGGATCTCATGACCGCGAAGGCACACCGCGCATGGCCGTGGCCCGCGCGTGAACCCGGAGCCGCGATCAACAGAACGTTTCGGCCATCCAACGCAGGCTCCAGAAGCTAGAGCTCTGAGCATCATCTACCAGCTCCTATCCCGTGACGGACGCGCTCGCCCGGAAGTACGCTTTTCAAATTTTAATCTTGGTCGCATGACGCCCTCGGGTCAAGCTTTCAAGATCCAGGCCGGACCATGTATAAATGCAAGCTTTCGACGAAGAGCACGCCCTTCGTCTGCGCCCGTTCATCCTGCACGATGCGCTACCTGCTCTCCGTCTTCGCCGTTCTATCCTGGGCCGTACTCCGTACGCGCGCGCACGCTCCCGCCTGGGCGAACCTCGCCATTCAGGCCAACGGCCGCCTCCTCGAGCGCACTGTGTCAGGCGAACCCTTCCTATGGCAGGCCGACACCGTCTGGGAGATCTTCCAGCGCCTGAACAAGTCCGACGTCGACTTTTACCTCCAGAACCGCGCTGCGAAGGGCTACAACGTCATCCAAGCCGTCGCCATCGCCGAAATCGAGTACGTCCATCCCGCGCAGACTTTTTGCCGCCAGCTGATGGTATTACCAGTGGCACGACGCGGCCAAACTTTTACGGGGACCTTCCCCTTCAAGACCAAGACCCACTCCTGCCGAACGACGCGTACTACAAGTACGTCGACTACGTCGTCGAGCGCGCGGCTCACTTTGGCATCCTCGTCGCTCTCGTCCCGACTTGGGGACGCTACGTCAACGGCGGATGGCACCAGGCGCCCATCATCTTCAACGAATCGAACGCGTACGAATACGGGCGCTTCATCGGCGCGCGCTACCCAGGCTTGCCCAAGATCATCGGCGCGGACTCGAACGCGTTCTGGAGCATTAACGTGCCTGTGGCGCAGCAGGAGTTCCGCGACGACCCGACGCAGGACCCCGACAGCCTCATCGGACCGGTCATAGACACGCGCGCGGTGTGGGCGTCGATGCGCAATGGTCTGGAGGATGGCGAGCACGAGAAGGGGTTCGAGCTGTTCTCCACCTACCACCCGACGAACCCGCGCGTCCGCTGGACGCCCGAGGCCTACGGCTCTAACGTACGTCGTCGCGCCCTACTTTTGATCTCTTGTGCTTAGACATGCGTGGCAGTACATCAACGGTTCCTACGGCACGCTCTCCATGAACGGCGTCCAGTCTGGGCACTCCTCACAGGACCCGAACACGCTCGACTTCGAGATGACGGCGCTCCCCGGCTGGGACGCGACCAAGAACTACGAGAACATCGCGGCGATGCGCGCCATCTTCGACGGGCCGGTCATCGACCTCGAGAACCACTACGAGGGCGCGAACGACAACTTCAACACGAGCAGGCCGGCGTGGAACGCGTCGCAGGTCCGCCACGGGCTCTACTACGGCGTCTTCTCCGGCGCGTGCGGCTTCACGTACGGCGCGAACGCGGTCTGGCAGCTCTACGACCCGCTCGCGCTCCTCGCCCGCCCGGACCTGTACATCGACCCCATCCTCAACGTCCCCGCGGACTTCTCCTGGCGCGAGGCGATGGACATGCCCGCCGCGGGCCAGGCGCAGCACCTCACGCGCCTCCTCGCGCGCCTCCCCGCGGACGTCTTCCGCGCGCTCGAGCCGGACCGGTCGTTCGTCTCCGGCGCGAACGGCGCGCTCGACTGGGAGTCGGACCGGCGCACCGCCGCGCTCGCGAGCGGCGGCACGCACTTCTTCGTCTACGCCGGCCACGGCGACTCGTTCGCGCTCGACCTCGGCAACGTCGCGGGGCGTGCGGGCAAGCGGTTTGCGCGCGCGGCGTGGTACTCGCCGCGCGATGGGTCGTTTAGCGAGGGGGGGATCGTGGAGTTGGGCGGGGAGCGGACGTTCGAGCCTCCGAGCTCGGGCAGTGTGGACGACGACTGGGTGCTCGAGCTTGTGGCTCTGTGATTCAAGCGTCGCGCGGCAGCAATGTAATATCGCCGTCTTCGACCTTCCTCGCGGAAGGCAGTATCTGTGGGCGGAGCGACGCCGTGTCGGACATATACCGACACGATAGTTGCTTGTGATTATATCTAGAGACTCCTCGCTCTTGCGCGAGTAGTCGTAGATCTTGAGGAAGCAGAATCTGGGCGCTCGATGGCGATGGATACGAGGAGAACGCGCAGTGGGTCCAGCACCTCCGACATGTAAAAAAACTAGTCAAGCATGAGATCTTCGCAAGTAGAATGCGTACTACCTTCGCGGGCGCCAGCGAACTCCTCGACAAAGGGCTTGGCGTGGTAAAATGTCTCGTGCGAGCGCCTATGGGTCGCCTCTCGACTTCGATCCGAGTCACCTCAATTGCAAAACTGTCTTGTGCAAGCCATAGAACGGGTATGGAAAAAGTGGTATAATCTATGGCTCACAATGACCGTGAAGTACAGGGGCCACCCAACACACATGTGAGTTCAGAACCTCTCCCCAGACTTGAACGATCGCACTGCGCTGTGTTCTGGTGACGCCTTGATTCTTTTCTTCGACAGCTCCCTCATGGCCCTGCGCAAGTCCCAACTTCGTGACCTCAGTTACTGACAGCGACGTCGCTTTCGATGCGGGACCACTTTCGGGCCCGCCACATAAGTTTGCCACGTGTGTGGCGGCGCACTATACTATGGCTTCGGAGGGCGCATGCCGCCACCGCCGCCACCGATGACGACTAAGGGTGGGATCCCATCGCTGAGCGAGCCTACTGCTTCGGCGACATCGCAGCTCAACTTATCGCTGGGAACTCGGCGCATAGGTCTGTGCGTCACTCCTCGCCGAACGTTGTCTTATGTGACGCCGTTGACGCTGTCCTTCGCTCGTGCGTGTTACGCCTGCGAATTTCTCAACGCGGTATTCATGGTTTTATTGGCACATTTGTGTCGTATTAGATCATCAACCTCGTGCGTTCGTGCTGGGATCCAACACAGGCTCACTAAATCTGAAAAGTAGTACATCGGTATCGTACACGTGGATATGCTTCGAATTTTGCTTCAAGGATCCCTTCGCCGCACTACCCCCGGGCCATAGGCCGGCACCCTTACTGCTGGCTGCGCGCCCGCCTGAGCGCTTGTCATTGGCTCTCTGCAAGTCGATGCATGCCTTAGCACAGTGTTCGAATGCTCACGAGCACAAGGATACATACTCTGTCTCTGCCCACCAGTCAGGTCGGTTCGTGTGATCGACATTCACCCATAGGGTCATCTCATCCGTGAAGTTGAGAAGGTATTGCACCTAAATGCGAATAAAACGTGGGCGCGTCATTAAGAGGCTCAGTACTAAGTGGCGGGCCTCAAGCCTGCTACTCACCCCTCCGCTTCCGATCCTGCCCAGAACAAATGCGGACTCGGTGTATCCTATAATCTCTCCTACGTAGCGCACCCCAGCGTAGTACGGACCCAGAGGGTAAAGCGTTTGGCCGTAACGTTTGCCCTACACGAAATGTTGGCATGAGACAGGTCCCTACTAATCTCGAAAATATTGTACTCACCCGAAGTCGAGCGGGCACTCTGGATCCAGAATTCACTTGGGTAGGCATGATGGTTTGTATACGCGATGAAGCGAGACAGGAGCGTGTGTGACCCGCGAATGGCAGAATAGAGGGAGGTGAAAACTACGCGGGCAAGGGGGAGTGGGGATTGACTTGGGTACAGCTCAACCCATGTTCGGCCTCCTTTTTGTGCCAGTTTTAGGCGTCTGCGATTTCGATGAACCCTTGTCCCAAAGCAGCAGCTCCCACAAAACAAGTATCCCGTGGGACACATTTCCCGGACCCGGGGAGAAGACCTGACTCCGCTGGAGACCGGCAGAGTCCGTTACTCACGCGCGCACACACAGGACGGTATCAGCCGCTTGTTGAGATGATCATTTGAGGTTTATCGCGTATCCTCGATATGTGTAGAATGCACAACTGCCAGATAAAGAAATTCACAGGTATAGAAGTAATGGCAGGTACGAAGACGTTCGAGACTGTAATTTATACGTGGAGGACCGCGATCTGCTGTGTTACATCGTCAGGTGGCGGAGTAGGACGCCACACTGGGTCTAAGAACGAATAGTCGGGAGGGATGACTAAGTCTCGAGGCGCCATAGAAGACACAATATCCGCGAGCTCCTTCAGCGCCTCGTATGCTGTCGGCCGTTTCGACGGATCCGGCTCGCGTAGCCTCTCGACAGCAGCATCAATCGATGGGATTGTGGACTGATAATAGTGATATTAGGGAACGACCATATCAGATACCCATGGCAGCGCACCTTGAATTCCGAAAAACTCGTCCCTAGCTGCCATACGTCAAGCTTGTAGGGGCTGTACGGCTCGCCCGTCAACACCTCCGGTGAGCACCGGTGATCCGCCGGAGCGCTCTTCGATATCGTACCCCCGTAGAGAGGACCCACGCACATCTGCTCCTCAGGAGGAGTGCCTTCTGGAAAGCTGCACGCAAGCTCGAAGTCGTGCAAGTATACTCTCGGCTGGTCGACTCGGATGGGTTCTGTGACGAGTGATTGCGGATGATACTGAATCAGGAAGTTTTCCTTGAATGCGTCCTAACGGCGTGGACGCGTTTAGACAGTTTTCGTGCATGGAGCGTGAGAAACGACGTACTCTGTGCGCAATCAGGTTGGTGTGCAGGAAATGAAGAGCCTGCTCATTATGTCAGTGGTGCGCTGGACATAAGGTGAAGAGGACGAAACGAACCTCCAGACACTGCATGATTATGTTGACAATATCACCCACTGAGTTGCGCCTCGAGCGAGTCAGGACCATCATCAAGTCAGGACCGGCCTTAGGGAAAATGCCAAATACTATGTCGCCGAGCCCGATTAGTTCGAGGACTGGTAAAGTATGGTTCGTGCTGATGGACACCCTGGGCTCGGATGCCACGAGTGTGAGGATAGAAATGTGCGTGATCTCCTCAGCGCCGGCCTGGACGACACGAATGACGACGTCTTGTGCAAGAAATTCCGTGGAACGAGCCGCACGGAGTGCGGATGTCTATAGGAGTATGTTAGTGTCGCCGTGAGAACACGAAGAAAATACGCAACTCACACCACAGCTCAGAGAGAAAAGAGAGTACCAGGTATCCATATCGTGATAAAGATGTTTTCCATAGCCAGCGGTCAACACAGGTCCTGGCGCAGATTGTCTCAAGATGCCGGGAATCGGGATTTCCCATAGCTCGTATCCACGCGACCTGAAGAAGTCGGTCAACAAGTCCCAAACCGCGACATCCGCGCCTCGCCAGGCGGGAAGGTCAGGTGGAAGCTTTCCGCGCAGCGATAAGAAATTAACAGCAGAATACGTGACATAGGATACCCACCTTCGCTCGAAGAGCCACGAGATCCTCTGTCGCTGTCCCTGACATGGTTTGCAGAATGTAGAGGGTGGCGATTGTCTTGGGACAGGAGAGAGGATATACGTCGCCAGACTCGTCTTGGAGAGCTTCAAGGAGGGAGGCAAGGAGTGTCGGGGTGCCGGGAGAACCTGGGACGCGCATCGCGATTCACTGCTCTCCCACGGTTCGGACTAATGCGCGGCGCTTGCCTCATCTGGGTGGGCGCAAACTTCTGCGGTCGACGGACGCCCGCCGGAAGTGTGGGCGTCGAGGGAAAGAGAAGTTGACCGGTGTGCGCTCACGCGTGGGATGTCGCAGGAATACAAGTACAGGTCCACACCGAGTCATGATCTTTCGCAATCATTGGCAGGGGTCTTCGGCCGCCCGCGAAGAACCGAGAGCGGAGAAGATTGCATCATATTCTGAACCACTTCCAGCTAATCGATTGTGTATGACTGATGGACGGGTTCCTAACGCGGAGCCCGTTGTTCCCATCCTCCGTCGATTGCGGTGCGACGTGGAACATGTCTTGTTGGCCTCCAGGTGGCTTTGAAGCTTTGGTCGAAGCAAATCTTCGCTCTAAGGATGCCGAGGGCCAGTGACCGCCCATAGACACACATTCGGACCACTGCTGAAGCGGTAGGTAACACGCCGAGGGACCCACAAAGCGACGGACGCTGCTTCCACAAAGAGTCCGGACCGCGTCAAGAAGGGGCGGTGCCTGAGCACAGCCTGTACCGTCGCCACGGGAACAGTAACGTCTGAGAGTGGTGCGCGACCAAGACGTCCACACGTGGGGAGCGAGCACACAGCGCCCGTCGCGTCGAGTTCGGTGCTCCGTGCAGAATGAGCTCAAATAGAGCGACTTTTGATGTATGCGTGGTGAAAGGTGAAGACACGACGAGACGGCTGTGCGCTACTCACCCGGAAAGAACGCACGGTCACCCAGAACGGCCGGTCAAACGGCGTGCACGAGAACATGACCGATGCCGATCGTCCAAAACGTCGCCTTTATGCTCTATTGCGTAGCCCTAGTAGCAAGCGTACTTCGAACGCGTTTGTACTGGACAACGACCAGGCACACTAGTGGGAAACGTGCCTGCAGCAGAGAGAAGAACGAAACTAAGTGAATGGTAACTCATCAGGCACAGCGCCCCGCGTCGCATATCTCAATACCACCGGTCCTACAAATGTCCGAGGAGGTAGTCCAGCGAACCTGAAGCGGTCTTACTTGCCGCCGTGAAGCGATCTTCATCTCAACGACCTGTTCCGGCGCCAAAGGAGGCGAGATGCACTCTGCGGATATTTGCATGTCCGACGACAACACACATGAGCACATTATGTGTCGCGTAGAGATTGAGGAGTGTAGGGCGCCTTTGCAGGTAGAGGACGCCAGTGTAGAAGAGTAGGAGTGGGGACGGCGATACGGTACTACTGCCAGATGTTCAATCATTTGTAGTGGCCGTGACTGGATGAATTTGGGACCTTCCGAGCCGTATCATGTCACGTGGTCACAAAACGTGACACGGCGTTGTTACGATATCGTTCGAGACACGAAGTTTGAACGTGAACGTTTGAACACAGCGACATGGAGGTGGAGCACGAGGTGAGTGTGCACACATGTGAGTTTTATGAAAACCACCATCGCCTCTCTGAAACCACCACGCCCGCAGCATTCCTTGTGCCCCGATAGTATGGCACGCTGTAAGAGATAGGTGCTTCCTTGCTGTTGCCGATCGCTGCATATGTTTGCTTCTGGGTATGCCACGAAAATGATCGACGGGGCTCGCTGCATATGCTACTTTCTGGAGCTCGCGCCCGGCTCCGTTTCACATCGTCCCCCACCTTCTCTCAGAGCGCCGTCATCATGGCCCCAAGTCTTCGAGTCGCATGGCTGAACACCATCTCCTTAGCAACGCCACGTATTTTGGCATATGGTCGCCTTCGAGGCCCCAACGGCCCATGAGCCAGGCCTCTTACAGCGCGTCTCATAGGTACGCCACGGTTTTCAAATGCTGTACTGCTCGTCATCCGGGGTTCAACCACCTTTCCCACTCCTCCAACCCGATGCACACTGGCATGCAGTGCGCCGATCATCGTCGAGGACACGAGCCCTTGGCGGTGACGATCTTCTAGGGCAGCCACGTATTTAAACAAGTCAGGATCAGCGCAAAGTCCCCATCTCTTTCGGTCCCTTCAAGCTACCCACTCCTGTGCTTCTTCTCTCTCTCTCTCATCTTTACAGCTGGTAGGAACGTTCTTTCAATCGCGCTATGGAGACTGGCTGACGTTCACATCCTCCTGTCATTGCAGCTGTGCGGCTTTCTACTCACGAACCAGCTCATTTATCGCCGTTCTTTGTCCCGTCCAAACACTTTGTTCGCACCCAACTACCCGCCCACTACGTCATCATGCCCTCCATCAGCCGCCTCCTCGTTCTCACCGTCCTCGGCGTCTCTCTCTCTGTCAACGCGATTCCCATCCCAGGAGCCCCCACGGACATTGAGGTCCGTTCGATTTTCTTCGAACTGTGCACGCGATCAGATCTCATATGATCAATCCAGCTCCACCGGAAGGATGTCCAGGACGTCGACGCACGCGCTCTCGACGACATCTCGTTCTTCGAACGGGCGAACCATGAGGTATGCCCCCATCACCCTGCAACATCCTGCTCGTGTGCTGAGAATTCGCTCCAGTTCGTCGACTTGGAGCGCAGCGCTGGCGCCAAGACGACTGCGAAGACTATCGCAAAGACTACCGCAAAGACCACTGCAAAGACTACTGCAAAGACTACCGCCAAAACCACGGCTACCACAGCGAAGACCACGTCTGCCACTGCGAAGATCACGTCTTCCACTGCGAAGACCACGGCCGCTTCCTCGACGAAGTCGTCATCCGCCGCAGGCTCGGCGAGCACTTCGTCTGCTGCTGCCACGGCGAGTGCGTCGTCTGCCGCAGCCTCGGGGAGTGCGTCATCTTCCACGGCCTCGGCAAGTACTTCATCCGCAGCGGCCTCAGGGACGACTTCATCCGCAGCGGCCTCGGGGACCACCTCATCCGCCGCGGCCTCTGCGAACACTTCGTCGACTGCGGCCTCGGGTACCGCTTCATCCGCCGCAGGCTCGGGGACCGCTTCATCCGTCGCAGGCTCGACGACGACTTCTTCTGCCGCGGCGAATCCGACCGCAAGTGCCTGCTCGGCGAACAAGTTCAGGAGAAGGCGTTACGCACGCGACCTCCCTTTCGAGGAGTTCTCGTACCTCTTCCGGCGCGACGAGGAGGAGTTCATCGGCTGGCACGGGACCAACAGTGTACGCCGGCCCGTCTCGGCCTCGTTCGTTTGTCCGCAGTGCTGATCGACCCGTACGTGTGCAGGACACCGCCGCGTTCTGGGCGCAGCAGGGCCAGCTCGAGAAGCCGACGAAGGCGACCGGCTTCTTCGACTTCTTCGACTTCGACTCCAACCAGGCCGCGGGCAGCAGCGGCGCCGACGCGGAGAACGGGCCCGGGGTGTACGTCACCGACGACAAGGACATGTAAGCACCTCCTTGATGCAGTCCGCTCTCCCGGTCTCGGACCCGCTGACCCGCCCGTCTCCGCCCCGCACAGCGCGATCGCGTTCGCAAACAACAACGCGAAGGTGAACCCGGGCACGACGGCCATGCTCTGCGCGATCTTCGCGAAGAGCTCCGACAACTGGCGCACCGCGATCCGCAAGGCGTTCCTGCCCGAGAACCTCGTCGGCGACTCCTCGACCCCGTCCGTGAAGGCCGCGAAGGAGACCTCGCGCACGCTCTACCTCCAGGCGGTCGTGCCCGGGGTGAGCGCCGAGAACGTCGTCCGCTTCTCGCTCCTCGACCGCAACGGTGCGTCTTCTCCGCTCTTCCGCCGCTTCGCTCCGGACGGTCCGCTGACACGCACGCTTCCCTTCCACCCGCAGCGGGCACCGGCCAGCTCGTGCTCTCCTCGGGCATCACGAACCTGTTCACGGCGCAGTGCGTGGCGGCGACGGACACGGCCCCTGAGGGCACGAGCACGTTCCCTGATTTCAGCTACAACGGCGACGAGCTCCGGAGCACCTGGGACATCGCCGCCGAGCAGACGTGCTCGGCTTGAGGGGGGCGTTGGACGTTTCGGACCTGTTGTGGGCCTGGCGCCCATGGGAGTCGACGGGGTGCTCGCGAAGTTCATGCGGAGGAAGTGATGTAGACACGGTATTAACAGCAGCTAATCGAAGAGATGTTGGAATCGGGATGCTTGGTGGATGGCGAGCCGCGCGTGTCCGTTTGCGCGGACGAGTCCACAGTAAGCAAGTAATGGCGCACTCTCACCACGAGGCTTTCCTGTGATACGCATACTATCGAGCCATGGCGACCGGTTCACGGCCTGAGGTCAATCTGGGGCCTCAAAGCCTGTTTAAACACAAGTCCGCGATGTGGTACCATGCGACAAACCGGGCTATGATAACGGCAAACACGGCGCGGGAGGTGCGCTTGTTTGTCACTCTCCTACCACCTATTATTCCTTGCCTGCCTCGTCTAGGTTTCGCTTGTTTTTCGAAGGTAATATGTACCTACGCAGTACTGTGTTTATTTTTGATATTATTCCTGTGTTGTAGGCGAGAGCGCTGCTTGGACCCGATG
Source organism: Epithele typhae (assembly GCF_022376455.1). NCBI lineage: Eukaryota > Fungi > Basidiomycota > Agaricomycetes > Polyporales > Epitheliaceae > Epithele > Epithele typhae. Next base: position 71,026 of record NW_025954285.1, read on the forward strand.
CCACTAGCCTATCAGTCATGCGAGCCTTCATCCTCTTTCTGCGCACCGGAAACGTAAGTAATTTCCCAGGCTCCTACCCAGCCGTCGGTTCGAGTTACGTGTGCCCGACGCTGAGCGTGTCCCGCACCTGGCGGCGCGGCAGCCCTGAGGGCTGGGGACTAGTAGAGTAGTTCTAATGGAGCTGTAAGCAATAATAGAAGCGGGCCGAGGCGGCTCGGCGCCACAAAGTCACGGGAACACACTCAACACCGGGCACACGTAACTCTCACCGACGGCTGGCTTCAAACATTGGTAAACAACGGAGCCCCGGCGCCGAAGCGCTGGCATCCCCTCCATTCGGGATTCTCGGGAGGTTCCGAAGGCAGAAATGCCTGGGAATGCAGCGGAATTCGCGGTCGCGCGTTGACGCGTCGATGCGCGTGAGGTGTATGCGCAACGCGTCCGACGATGGCCGTCTGTCTCGCTCTCCCGCTATGAGTGACCTTGCTGCCCCGTTGCCCCTGGACCCCAGTACACTTCACTGGATACTCGGCCAGCTCGTGAGCTGCCGTGTTTCTCTGTCTCAGCTTATCTCGTTTGTACTCGTGCACAATCAATTCGACAACCCTGGCCATCCAATCTTTGACGACCTCGTTAAAGAAGGTCCCTCCATCCTCTCGGCCCTGTTGTTGATGCTCCTTCACGCTTGTAACACCCCCGAGAAGGTCATCAAAAAGGGTCGTGGGTGCGGAGTTCGGAGCCCGAGGCGGCAGAGGTGCGGATGATGGCATGGCAGCAGCGCAGGGAGGATTGTACAAATTCACTGAATGTATGCGCGCGACTTGCGCGACGCGACAGGCTACGTGAGCGTGCAATGGCTGTCATTAAATGAGAGAGGTCTCCGGGATTTCTCGTGCTCGGACAATTCCGTGCATCCCGTTCTGGTTGTTGCCAGCGCTTCGGCGCCGGGGCTCCGTTGTTTACCAATGTTTGAAGCCAGCCGTCGGTGAGAGTTACGTGCCCCGTGTGCTGAGTGTGTTCCCGTGACCTTGTGGCGTAGACCTGTCTGGCCCGGCCCCACCCGGTATTCTATTCCTTCCATTGCTACTTCATATCCCACATACTAATGCTTTCAGGCCCGAGAGGCCTGCCGCGCCGCCAGGCGCGGGACACGCTCAGCCTCGGGGCACGTAACTCGAACCGACGGCTGGGTAGGAGCCTGGTAATTTCCGTGGAAGACGTCGTAGATGTGTTGAATGAAGTCTTCGGAATCGTAAATGAGCCATCTATGATTCTATGTACCCGGAGAAAATGATGACCATGGCCGATGTGATAAAGTCACGTGATTAATTACCTCAGCACTGCGTCTAAAACGCTCACCAGTACTCCTTCTGGCACGATGACTTCTCCAACGCATCCACTATCCACCGTGTTCCCCCAACCTACCAACTGTTTGTTTTACCTTCGTCATGGAAAGTCGTCCCCCAAATACTCAAGTCGCGGCATCACCATTTGATCAGCCCTCCGCGGACGTAATCGTTCGCAGCATCGACCACGTCGACTTCCTCGTCCACCGAACCATCCTCGCGCAGGCATCTCCCGTCTTCGCGGACATGTTCACCCTCCCCCAACAGCCTCGAGAGACTACGGACACGGACCTCCCGGTCGTTGAGGTTTCCGAGGATAAGGAGACCCTGCGCCAGCTCCTCCTGCTCTGTTACCCAGTAAGCAAGCCCGCATTGACGTCGCCCGAGGAGATCGTTCCGGTGCTTGCTGTGGCCTTCAAGTACGACATGCAATGGCCGGTCGACCTCCTTTCCGCGTATCTCAAGCCCATAATGTCGACCCGTCCTCTGCGGGTGTGGGCCGTCGCGTGCGGCGCCCATCTCGAGGAGCTTGCGCAAGAGGCCGTGGAGCAGATCAAGGCGTGCCGGGTGGCGCCCGAGACGGCCACAGGGGTGGTGTGCAGATTGGTGAGGGCGGAAGGAAGGCGTGTTCTGACCAACGTCAGTGCCGGGGCGTACGCCCGCCTGCGCGAGCATTTGCTCGGTCGCGATTCCTTCACGCTCTACCCCGCCTTCCCCCCTGCCCCCTCATCCACAAACCCTCCCGCAGTGGAGGCTTTCGTGGACTTCGTGCCCGCAGATCCTCCCCCTGACATCCGCCTGCGGTGCACGGACAACAAGGTCGTCGAGGCGCATCGGCTCATCCTGCTGCTCTACATGGCGAAGGTCACACTCACAGAGCAGCCGCGTGAGGACCCCCACTCCCTCCCTCTCTCGTCTGTCAGCATACCCTCCACGCAGCTGGTTCCGCTGCTCCGAGTGTGTTACCGGGGCGCATCCGGATTACCCTCTGGGCCCGAGGCCGTTGCGAGCGTGCTATCGGACTGCCGGAAGCTCCAGATGGACGGTATGTGCCCTATGGTTGAACACAGATGGAAGGAGACAGCAGAGGCAGCACCCTTCGAGGCCTACTTTGCTGCGGCAGACCACTTCGACCCCTGTGACGCTGCCACGGCCGCGAGGAAGACGCTCAAGCACCTCGACGACGTGTAACCCCGAACATGGAGAACGCGTCTGCGGCCGCATACCATCACTTGGTTGAGTTCTCCCGTGATAATCTTGAATTATACCGCGACGAGGTTTCCAGGAGAAAATTGGAGGACAATGTCAGGGACCTTGCGGATAGGTTATACAATTGGAGGCGAAGAGATTCGGGTGCGCCCGTTTGATAAGGTGAGCGGGTATTTCAGAGCTGCGTGAAAAGACATGGGATGATCCCTTACGATTTCTAGATCGCGATCACTGCAGCGTGAACTGCTTTGGTGGTTCGATGTCTTAGCCATCAGTAGAGGCGTGGGGTATGTCTGGAAGTAAAATAGGACTGGTGTGATGTTGTTTGTAGAAACGAGGGGATTCCAGTCTCGCCAAGACGCAGCGATCGCACACCGGCCGAGTTTGGATTATCCACGGCAATTGTCATGACACACGGCTCGGTTATCCCGAGGCTGGACTGCTCTCAGGCCTGCCCCACACGCCCTCTTGCGCGTCCCATGCGTCGACCCTCGTGCCAGCACACCACCATGAAGCATGAAGTAGGTGGGTCAATTGCATGTGCTTTCTGCTGATCGCAGGCGGTTATGCTGATGCATCTGCGCCGTTCACAGCCCCTCGTCTTGCTCGACGTACGGCTTACAATCCCTCCGACGCGCTGACAGCATTCAAATGTTCACAGGTATGACCCCCACCCTCTTCCTTGAATTTTTGTTCGACATCATGTTTCACTCAGACGACGTTACCGTCTCTCGTCTCATGCAAGTCAACAAGGCTCTCAATCTGGAGGGCCCCAAGTACCTGCTCACTCCCTCTCCGCACGTTGCCATACGCACTAGCAACAGGCTTGACTCCTTCATCACTTTCCTGTCTGCGTGCAATGGTTCTCGCCTTGCCTTTCTCGAGCGCCTCTCCCTGGAAATGGAATCTCTCGAAGCCTCTGTCGCGAAGCGTCTGGTCGACCTGCTCACGACACACTCGCATAAGCTCGCTATCGCCTCTCTGCGCATCCTCCACGGCCACCCTGATCTTTCGGTTGCGATCGCTGGACTCACAACTCTCCCCGAGATCCGTTTCGGCAACGTCGACGTCCTCGGCTCCGACATGCTGCGCCGCTTCAAGTCTAGAGTCAAATTCGTCGAGGTGAAGTGGCCTGAGGGTCCCTCCCTGTTGACGCGCCAACAAAGCATGAGGATCCCAATGCTCGTTCTCGAGAACTTCCGGTCATCTCTCGTCAGCTTGATAGCGGCTGTCGTCAACCTCCAGCGCTTCCGGGGGGACGGCGCGTTCCAGCAAGTATATCCTCTCCTCAATTACATCCATCTCCGTGAGGCCATGATCCTGGGGGTCCACACCCGCAACCTGGTTCATACCTTTCCCAGCCTACAAAGCCTCATCATAGACCAGTACTCGGACGACAACGACGACCAAGACACCATCGACGCGCAGCACGAACGAAACGTCGCCGACCAGCTCGCGCACGGCTCGTGGCCGTCCCTCAAGCTCGCCTCGGGTCGGCTCGTAGACCTCTACATGCCCAGCCCGACGTGCCCGATCCGCATGGTTCACATTGTTGAAGCGCGAGCGTCACGGGTCGAGAGAGAGAATCAATGAAAGAAGTGGGTAGAATACATGGTGGTAGAAGTGTCTACAGCTACAGGAACGAGTCAGTGGACGAGTCTGTAGATAAGGTTCAGAGTCTGACCGGAGAAGCCCGAAGTACGAGGCGCTCTACTTTAACACACATCAGGGGCCCATTCATGCAGACGCGCGCGCCCCGCCGCGTCCTCAAGCGCACGAGCACCGTCCACCTCTCGCTCGAGCAGTTCGAGGGCGCGCTCTTCGCGCCCGCCCTCATGGGCATGCTCCAAAAGCCGTGCGCGGCGCAAATTCAGTGCTTCGAGGTCGTCTTCCGCATCGGCCGCTCCATCCCCGCCGAACTCGTCGATCCGCCCGCGCTGCTCGTGAGTCCCGCGAGCCCCCTCGCCGCGTCCCATCCAGTGCTGACGGCGATCTCGGGCGCGCAGGACAGCTGGGTCGCCGCAGTCCGCGGCCTCCCGTGCCTACGCGTGCTCTGCATCGGCGTGTTCTGCCAGCTGCGCTCGTTCCGGGACGTGAGGGAGCCGACCGCGGCGGAGCGCTTCTTCGCCGCACTCGACCCAGGCTCCTACCCAGCCGTCGGTTCGAGTTACGTGCCCCGAGGCTGAGCGTGTCCCGCGCCTGGCGGCGCGGCAGGCCTCTCGGGCCTGAAAGCATTAGTATGTGGGATATGAAGTAGCAATGGAAGGAATAGAATACCGGGTGGGGCCGGGCCAGACAGGTCTACGCCACAAGGTCACGGGAACACACTCAGCACACGGGGCACGTAACTCTCACCGACGGCTGGCTTCAAACATTGGTAAACAACGGAGCCCCGGCGCCGAAGCGCTGGCAACAACCAGAACGGGATGCACGGAATTGTCCGAGCACGAGAAATCCCGGAGACCTCTCTCATTTAATGACAGCCATTGCACGCTCACGTAGCCTGTCGCGTCGCGCAAGTCGCGCGCATACATTCAGTGAATTTGTACAATCCTCCCTGCGCTGCTGCCATGCCATCATCCGCACCTCTGCCGCCTCGGGCTCCGAACTCCGCACCCACGACCCTTTTTGATGACCTTCTCGGGGGTGTTACAAGCGTGAAGGAGCATCAACAACAGGGCCGAGAGGATGGAGGGACCTTCTTTAACGAGGTCGTCAAAGATTGGATGGCCAGGGTTGTCGAATTGATTGTGCACGAGTACAAACGAGATAAGCTGAGACAGAGAAACACGGCAGCTCACGAGCTGGCCGAGTATCCAGTGAAGTGTACTGGGGTCCAGGGCAACGGGGCAGCAAGGTCACTCATAGCGGGAGAGCGAGACAGACGGCCATCGTCGGACGCGTTGCGCATACACCTCACGCGCATCGACGCGTCAACGCGCGACCGCGAATTCCGCTGCATTCCCAGGCATTTCTGCCTTCGGAACCTCCCGAGAATCCCGAATGGAGGGGATGCCAGCGCTTCGGCGCCGGGGCTCCGTTGTTTACCAATGTTTGAAGCCAGCCGTCGGTGAGAGTTACGTGTGCCCGGTGTTGAGTGTGTTCCCGTGACTTTGTGGCGCCGAGCCGCCTCGGCCCGCTTCTATTATTGCTTACAGCTCCATTAGAACTACTCTACTAGTCCCCAGCCCTCAGGGCTGCCGCGCCGCCAGGTGCGGGACACGCTCAGCGTCGGGCACACGTAACTCGAACCGACGGCTGGGTAGGAGCCTGCACTCGACCCGGCGATCACGGGCGCGCAGGACAGCTGGGTCGCCGCAGTCCGCGGCCTCCCGCGCCTATGCGTGCTCTGCGTTGGCGTATTCTGCCAGCTGCGCTCGTTCCGGGACGTGGGGGGCGGAGCGCTTCTTCGCCGCGCTCGACCTCGACGCGCTCGCGCGCCGGCTCGCGGACGCGGTCCCGACCCTGGAGACCGTCGAGCTCGCTGTGAAGGGCGTGCGGGGGCGGAGCGCTCCGGCGTCCGCGCGTCGTGGGCCGGAGAACACGGAGTTCCGGACGCGCGTGGTGGAGGTGGTGAATACGTTCGAGGAGATGACCGCCCGGTTGCGCTCGGAGGTATGTGGATAACCTGTCCTCCCCCAAGGCAAGTAGAACGAACGGACCCATTGTTTGGGGTCTCGCGTTGCCGCACGCTGCCTAATCAGCATCTCCTACTTGTCCCGCTCTCCACATAAAATCCTGAAAAGCGCCTATCTGAACGCTCCTCTGGTATCTACCCTGTCCGATTCTTCGCCAGACCCAGCGGCCATGCCTGCGGATGCGGTATGTGTGGGAGGCCGGCGGGTCGACGCTACGGCCTGAAGATGGTGGAGTCACCTGCGCGCGAATTGAAGGATTCCTCAGGTTGTATCGCGTGAAGGCGATGCACGAGTTAAGCACACATGACCGTCGTGGGGGCAAGAAGATGTTTGACGATTACAAGAATGAGCAGCGGAACGTCGAGGCGTACATCTTGAACTCCGGGTTCTCCGGCCCGAGGCGCGCGTACACAGGCGCGCGCTGCCCGCGCGCACCTTCCACCGCCATCTCGACGGTCTCGAGCGACGGGACCTCGGCCTTGAACAGCTGCAACAGACGAACGTCCAGGCAAGTGAAGTACGCTGACGCCGCGCACGGCTCATGCGGGCTTGCGCGGCCGGCCTGGAGGTTTTCGAGGTGGACGACTATGCCGAGCACGCGGAGGCGCGGGAGCCCGCTTATCGCGCAGATCCAGCTCTCCTGTGTGCGCACGACCGATGGCGGTTCGAGTAAGCAAACAGAGAAAGGGATCGGCGCGCAGGGTGGGGGGCTACTCACCACCATCTCGGGGGCGTCGATCGCCTCGGCCGGAAGCACGCACCCGACCCAGAACGTGAGCTCGAGAAACTCGACGCGCTCGACGCACGGCTTGCGCATCATCTCCGTGAGCGCGGGCGTGAACAGGTTGCCTTCGAACCCGGAGAAAGCGAGCCGGGTGGTGCGCGTGCGCTTGAGAATGCGGCGGAGCAAGCGCGTTTGCATCTGCGGTCCCACGATGTGGACCTCGCGGATCGGGCAGGTCGGGGATATGAGGTAGAGGTCGAGGATGCCGGCCATGAAGGTCTCGAGGGACGACCAGGAGCCGTGAGCGAGCTGGTCGGCGACGTTTCGCTCGTGCTGGGCGTCGATCGGGTGGGATCGATCGTATTCGATCGCGGTGCGTTGGTGTATGACGATCTTCTGCGCGTTGGGGAACGCGCGGATCATTGTGCGGGTTTGCATCCCGAGCAGCATGATGTCGCGAAGCTGGAGGTCGGTGAGGAGGGGGTATACTTCCTGGAACGTGTTGTCGCCACGGAACCGGTGCAGGTTGCCGAGAGTTGTCGCCAGGGTAGTGAGCGACGACTGGAAGTTTCTGAGCACAAGCATCGGGATCCTCGTATCTTGTACACGGAAAAGTCGTCCAATGTTTTCTTCCTCCTCTGCACCGAAAGGGTGCCACTGGAGCACAGCGCGCTCAACCTTGGACTGGAAGTTACGGAGCATCTCGGAGCCCGATGCATCGACCCCTTCGAAACGGATGTGGGTGACGGTTGTGAGCCTAGCAAAGGCGGTAGAGATAGATGAGCAAGATTTGAGGATTGCTTCCAGATGTTGGATGTCGAGCTGAGTGAGAACGACCTTGGTGGCGTGTGTCGTAAGCAAGTCATCTAAGCGCCTGGCCACCGAGGTTTGGAGTGTTTGCATCTCCAGGGAGAGACCTCGGAGAAAAGCGAGTCGAGTGCCGTTGTATGCGGACAAGAAGCTGATGAGAGAGTCGAGATTCTTGCTAGACCTCATCGAAATGCAGGGCTCGTCGAGAAGATACTTGGACCCTTCGATGTTGAGGGACTTGTTTACTCGCATGAGCCGAGAGATTGTAGGGTCATCGGAGAGCGCCATGATTCCAAAGAGGACATCAAGGTAGAGTAGTGGGGCCATCTGAGACTCGCTTGTCAATATTCGGAACACCCTAAGACAAGCATACGACGGAGATGGTTCTGGATGCCGTATATCGACGTACTTGCTCTGTGGGTCACTTGACTAACGACCTCGTGATGAGAGAGATGGGGAGGTACGGAGCGCGGAGTGAGCTGGAAGAGCCAGAAGCCAGTCGGGGACAGGCAAATTGCCAACATGGTGCGATGATGAGGAAATTCGAATGCGGATCGAACCATCTGAACCGTGAGAACTACCGGAGTGATTCCCCGGCGCTCCATGCCCAGCAGTGCCCAGCAGCCTTCGTCTCTACGTTCAGCTGCCATCGTCTCCTTCGTGCCCTGGGGTAAGGTGTACAGAGGGAGTGTACCCCAAGGATGTTCTTTATCGCTCATGTTCCTCTGACGCCTCTCTGCCACCAACCCCGACATCCTGCTATCAACAGCTCCTGCTTTCGAGGAGGTCTATCCATGAGTCACCGCCCCTACTCTTAAGAACGCAGACGCGCTGATCACCGCCGCCTGGCCGTGCGTACCCCAACCTCCTCAGGCTCATGATCCCCGTATACAAAGACCTTTTCGACGAGGGCAACTTCGACAGAGTCCACCGGCGGGCGGGGCAAACATCTGTGGGCAGCGCGTGTACGGCACCTCGGTTTTAGACCGTGCTCGACTGCGTCACCGCGGACCCCAAGACCTCTACATCCTCGCGCATTTGCCATGTCCGGACCTGCGCACGCGGCCGGCGAGCTCGGTTCAAGTACTGCGACGCGACATGTTAGGCCGCGTGCGTGCGTGCTATCTACCCTCATCGACAAAGCGCACTGACGTCCTTGGATCCTCAAGGAGGTCGGTCAGTCTGATCCGCACTTTCCAGCGTCTCACGGTGACCAGCCTCGAGTTCCCTGCGACTTTACGATGAGAACCCGATGGTGCAGAAGATCGAGCTGACGCTGCACGGGTTGCGCGGCGCGTACCCGTGTGATGTGTTATGGGAAGCTCGACTTCGAGTACGAGACGGTGGGAGCAAAGATAGTCGCCAGTTTCAAGAGCGTCGGTAGGTGTTTTTGATTGAGAGTATGCGCCGCGTAGTTAATGGGGTGTGATACAGTGAAGTCCAGATCTTCGGATGCATGCAGGCGACAACGTACAAAGCTTGATGCGGCTCCGGTGCTTGTCAATCTGTTGCTTGACCATCTTAGACTCGGTGATCGGATGCATACTGTTTACGCAGTCCTAGTGAATCTTAAGAAGTGCGGCGTGCCGTGGCGTGCACAAATATACAATGGCAAGTAGCTAGCACATATTCTGCTGAAGTCGAACATCATACTATTACAAGTATTATGCGCCATTTCATTAGGGGCGACGCTCACGCATACGGCTCTCCGAGTAACCAGGCAGAATCTGCGCGTGCGCATGCTCTGGGTCGCCGCGGACCCGATTCTTGGAGCGTTGCCACTTCTGCTTAGCAACGTCCACTCTGGCAGCGAGCGAGTCAGCGCGCGTAAAAAAGTAAAGCGCGGGGAGGTGACGAGCCGCAAGAGAACGCTGACTGACCTTCCATGGTGGGTACGGGTTGCCAGACTCCTCGAAGGTGTTCTTAGCGAACCCTTCACGTTGGAGGACGGCGAGTCCTTGACCGTCTCGAGCTTCACGTCGTTGTTCGGGCTGCAGGACGCACTCAGGATGGCGAACCAGGGCAGAATGCTCGGGGGGACGTACCGGGAAAAGTAGAGAATGCCGAGACGGTCGACATGCTCCTGATCTTTCGGCGGCGCCGCGACGCTGCCCACATTCATTAGTTTATCACGGACCGGGGCGCACGACTTGCCGGTGCACGTGCTCCTCACGTACCCGCCCGTGAGGAACGAGAGCGCGTCGCACGCATTCACCGTCAGCGTCCCGTCCTGCGGCTTCACCCACTTCCACTCGTTTGTCGTGTGGTGCCGGATCTGCAGCGCCGCAACGGGCTGACGGAATAGGAGCGACCAGGATCCGAGGTCGGTGTGACCTTGGCCCCAGAGGCGACCAAGCTTGGCGTTCTCCTCGGGCGTGTACTTGCTGTACTTCATGTACCGGAAGTGGTCCTCGCTCTTGCGCGAGTAGTCGTGGATCTTGAGGAAGTAGTCCTCGGGGAGCTCGAGGGCGATCGCGAGCAGGACGTGCAGCGGGTCCAGCACCTCCGTGTGAAGAGACTGGCCAAGGCATGAGACACGGACCTCTCGAATGATCAGAGTGAACGCGTACCTTCGCGAACTCTTCGATCTCAGCGAGATGGTCCTGGATGACTGCCGGGTGGTTGTGGGTGAAGAAACCGTCGAATTCTGCGAGAGCAAGGCATGAGCCAACGCATGAATAGCCGAGTAACGATGCGTACTAGGAATGTTGTAGACTTCAGTACGATCCCTGAGTCCGGACTCGGCGTCGAGACTGGAGCCAAAGATGAGATTGGTCGGACCGCGGCATCGGGGAGAGCACTCACATGCGGCGACCAGATGGTACATAACCATTGAATCCTCCTTCGTCTAGTGTACCCCAGGTATCTCAACAACGCATATACACAGTGAAGGTACACGGTACTCACCGAGGTTCACGGGTACATACTTCAGCTTCTCCTCAAGCGGCAACTCGTATAACTGCTTGCCCAGTGAGAACTGACGGTTGACGCGCTCCTGCGAGATGTTGAAGTTCTTAACGTAGAAGAACCCGTGCTCTCGGACGCCCTTCACAAGCGTTTCTGCGAGCTGCTTGTTACCCTCGGGCGTGCCGTAGAGAGTGAAGTTGAGGGTGATGAGATCGGCCCAGTCAAGATTTTCCTGCAGCGTTTGATCGGCAATATTCGTGAGAGTTTTAAGGTAGGTAAAACATGACGCACCTGCGTCTCGGCGACGTAGTTGAACTGGCCGAGTTCGGGTACTGGGACGGCGACGGGCATGTTCAAGGTGAAGAGCGTACGAGGCGGAGGACGACCAGAGCGGAAGTCTGGTGAGCAGAGACCTCTACTCCACTTTTAAATGCTGAACGCCATTCCGCACCGGCCATGATAAGTAGGGCTGAATGATGCGGATGTCGCACGCAAAAGTGAGAATGTATCACCTCATAGAAGGACTTCATGACGCGGAAGGCACCGTTGCGGTCCAGAAGAGATCTGGTGACCTTAAGAGTCCACGCGGCACCTATATGATAGCCGCAGATAAAGACCTAGAAACTTGGGTTTACGTCCGCGGGCTAGATCCACCGTCACCTTGCGTCATTCTTCTCCTAAGTTGGCGCGGCTTGCCACCTAGTACTCGTCGAGGAACGGCTCTCGTGAAAAATCGGAAAGAACTACAGGGGTTTTCTGTGATTGGTGCACTTCTCTCTAAACCTGAGTCATAGCGATATCAGAGAGTCCAAGGTGCATGAATGTTATAGTGAGCAGAGTTAGGGAAGGATGGCGCAAGATGGAAGCCAAACTGCGTGTGCCACGTGTCAGCATCAATGCTGTTGAAGTCGTCGGTCCGGGCCTCGGGCGCTAAAGATCTCCAGACGGACTTCGTCCTCATCTCCCGCATCTGCATGGTAAGTACTTTAAGTACTAAGGGTTATACTCCCGTGAGTGGCTGTTCGTCTGTCCGTGATCTGGCTCAGGAGTAGTAAAAATGGGGACCGTCGATTATCGATGGTAAGGCTCCACCGGAGAGCATCGTAGATTCATAGCAGTTCATAGTACATCAGCTCATAAACATCAGCTCCAAAACGACCGCCAGCTTCACCAGCGGTCGATGCTCAACCCACCGGCGCCTTCACATCAACCTTTTCGTCCACCTCTTCAATGCCACTTTTCCTGTCGACTCCGTGTCGTCCACGGGGACATCGGGAGCGTGCGCACCCTTGCGCTGGTCGCGTCGGGATAGGTATAGTGTGAGCATCGCAAACAACACTGACGCGATCGCTTCAGCGAACAGAGGGAGGTGATGAAACGAGCACGCACTCATGCCGAAGTTTATCGCAGCGGTAGTGATGTTCCCCTTGAGCACTCTGCAGCGGCGACGCGGTTGTGACGGTCCAGAGTAAAGTAACGATACTCACCGCGGCTGCTCGACCTGCGGGAAGATGAGGCTGGAGCAAATGGCGTGAGCATGGGGTCGTGATGTAACTGCCTAAGTGAACGTACATAGGAAGCCACGCTTGAACAACATACGCCCACATGTTGGAGTTGCCGATGACGAAGGAGCGCTCTAGAGGTTACTAGGTCAGAAAATGAAGCACGGAGTAACCAAGGTCATTAGCGCACTCTCGCTGTCGCTGCTGCAGAGCTCGTTCGTCCACGCGAGGATCAGGCCAGAAAGGCCATTTTGAACTCCGGTCTGTGCGTGGGTGTGAGACATCGAGAATGATGTGACAGAAAGGGGCACAAACGAAGTAGTAGAAAACCCATCGTCTGAAAATCAAGGTCAGTTGATGCTGAACACGAAGAATGGAATCCCGCACCTCGTGATGTGAGTGTACAAGGGCGTCGCGGCAAGCACGATACATGTGATCATACTCCATGTCTGATAAATGACGTGTCAGCACTCTAGAAAAGGCTCGGTCGAGAGCGTGACGTACGCCTGCAAAGAGCATGGGAGGCCATCGAGCGCCGACGATATCTGACCACCATGCGTACATCAGGGCTGTCGAGAAGGCGTCCTTCAACAGCATTCTTTGCAAGAACCGCGAGGAGACGCACTCGTAACGACTTGAATCGCTTGAATGGCGAGGGGGTACGTGTTGATTTGGCCGATGGTATACACCGTGTGCCCGGCGCGCGTGTTGAAGCTCTTGAGCCTGGCAAGAACAGTCAGCGCTCGCTATCCGAAGCGAAATAGAGGAGGCTGTACGGACCAGAAGATCATCTCGGTGTTCTGGTTGTTCCCGTTGTTAAACTCAACGCTCAGCGTAAGCAATCGCACGGGATAACATCATGATCTGATATCACTTACGAGAACGTACACTGGTGATGGGAAGTGTCAGCATGAATAATGGGGAAGATAATAGAGGACGTACAAGGGACGAGCACCCATATGTGCCATGTGGTGAAGAAACCCTTGATCTGCAGTCGTGGCTCAGCATGAGTCAGAGTAAGCATGCCTCAGAACGCACCTTCTCCCAAGTGAACGGTGAAGGTGGCTTGCGCCCAGCCTTCTCCATCCTAGCGATCGCGATGTTAAGTTGTTCCTGAGTGTAAAATATGGATGGTTTGGTGGTCGTGGGAAGGTCTGTGGTGCATCAGACTTGAATTATACCCTAAAGATCAGCAGAAAGACATGTACATACCAGGCATCAGGAAGAAACCCAGGAGAGCGATCGGGATTGTAATGATGCCGTCGATGATGAAAAGCCCTGAACAGACGTCAGTTCAATACGTCTCCGCAACGAAGGAGACCGCTCACATTTCCATCCCGCCAAGCCATAAACACCATTCAACCCGTTGTAGGCCCCCTGGACAGGTCTTCGTAAGATGCATCTTCATTTGATAATATACGACTCACGGTTTGCAAGAAACCACTGAACATGGGTCCGAGAGCGTTTGCAGTCTGAAAGGGTCTTCATAAGTAAGGATAAAAGAGATCGGAGATGTAAAAGTACTTACATCATCAGGAAAAACCCAAATCCCTATTGAGAGGTAAAATATTTGTAAGCCGATATACTCCAAAATACTGACGCTGTTCCAACTCACCGCAGTTTACAGACACTATCATCTTTCTTCTGGTCGCTTATGGTGTGGATGAGGTATAATTCAACATGTTTGAGGGATATCTGTACATGCAGTTAGCCAATGATGATACATTCGACTGGATCTCGACAAGTAGCAGCGACAGTGTACGACTTCCCCCACTGCTCACATATTAGCACCACACAAAGCTGTCATTGCTTCATGATCTAAGTACTGCGATACCTATGACACGGGTTTGTAATGAATATGTACTACGCAATCTCGATATCCCTGTCACCTCTCTCCGCGTACAGGCTGCCTGCCTTGTGCGACGAACGTGATGGCGGACTGGGCGTGGTGGGTAACGAGGCGGAGACGTTGCAGCCCAACGATCAGACGTGCCGGTGTGGGATCGGCGCATAGCTCGGCGAGTCAGGAGCAGCGATTGTGGCGTTGCTCGCGGAGTGCGTGTGCGGCGTGCGCGCGTGGCCGTAGTTGGAAACGACGTGGACATAGGGGGAAAACCAGATGATAACACTCCCAAGCGTGTTAAGGAATCCCTTCAGCGCGCGCTGGGAGAGGAGGACAAAGAGGACGATGAACCAGGGCAGGTGCGCGGCGAACTTGACAGGGAAGATGAGCGGACCCTCAACGAACGCTTTGAGCTATTTCGGCTGCAGGAGTGCCGCGCGGTTGTACTGTCACTGTGCGTAGCGGTCCGTCGTGCGAGGACGCGTGCTTTGACCGTAGCGCCACGGCCGAAGACAATCGTATTGAGACGGAAGCAGCCGTCGCACTCGCCACAGAGACCGTGCAAAGAGCGCATCGACAATTCAGCAGCCGTCGTGGAGCGTCCAAAGGTGGCACTCACCCAGGCGCGCCCGCGAGTGAGTCAATGACTACATCGTGCCCGATCTTCGCGCCCTGCACCAGTAGTAGAGAACCTCAAGGGACCTCGTCGCCGAACGGCGCTGATGGGGCGTGCTCAACGCGGGGGAGGTGGACCATCAACGATGGTGCGAGCCGGGCGAGGAGCGTGCGCTGAACGGCAGCACATCCGCGTGCTCAGGAAGGAACATGGAACAAAGAAACGCGTGAAAAACCGCGCGCAGAGCTTCGTGGTCTCTTCATGGCTGTAGTACAGGTCCTGCTTGTCGGGAAGTTGGGAGATTAAGAATGCAGACAAGGTGCAAGGAAGAGGCACGGGAACTCACGTCCACTTGGTGCGAGCCCGAGCCTCCAGAGGGCCGGATGGCCGCTTCTTGAACGAGGGATGTCGAGCAGCAGAGGGACTAGATACGGCAGCCGTGGGGAGGCGTGAGGGGACGAGACCAAGGAGGTGAAGGAGACGAAGGACGCAACCACGGGCAACGCAGTCGGCACGCTACATAGCGCCCGAGCACAACGACTTGGCGACACGCGTCCCCGCGCCGTGCCTAGGTGTCTCCAAGCTGCCTCCACCACCACCACCACCACCACCACCACCACCACCACCACCATCACATTCGAGCTCCTCCTCTGTCAAACTCCTCAACCCCTGGCGGCGTCGTTGTTCTCGTCCAGTTCTCAGACCTCCACCTGGTCGCTTCGCCGGCCACACATCTTCCTTCGCCCCTGCGGTCCCGTCTGGGTTGCGTACCGTCGACTATTACTACGACGATGACTACTTGACCAGCCCTCCCTCGACTCGTACGGCCCGAGGGACATAAACAAGGCAATCCCTATGCAAATCGACCCCGCCGTCGGGAGCCCCATGGTTGCCTGCAGCCCCCTTCCAGAGCCCACAATTTTGACGTCTAGGTGGTGAGTGCCTTACTCCCATGATTGCATGTTGTCGCCCTCTCTCTCTCGCCCGCCCCGGGGGTCCAACAACTGGTCACGCTCCTTGCGACACCTACCCCTCCACCCGAGGTCAACCCATCTTCGATTGTGGCGGTTCACCAGCCTCCCGTCCCTCTATCTCGGGCGGGACCGGACATAGACTCGGACGCAGACGCGGATGGCAGAGGCCGGGGCGTGAGTAGTGCGGCGGCGGCGGGCTGAAGAGTGCGCGAAGAAAGGCAAGGTGCGGGAGAACGCCCAGGCTGTGCGCGAAAGGACCAGCGGATGGACGGTGCGCGAAGAGTTCGGGAAGGCTGTCTGTGCGTCTGCACGTTGGTGGGGACGGCGGCGGGCGCTACTGCTCATCTGTGGCCCACGGCGCGATCGGCGTGCACACCGTATTCGCGTGTGCGCCCACCTGGGCATACCTCACGAAGGAGGCCCAGTACTTGATTATCGCGCCCTTCATGACCCTCGGTATTAATGTACATCTATGTCGCTGTGTGGTCTATATCCTATCCTGAATCAACGCTTCGATGATGCCACATTGTATGTGTGATGAGCGCTACTCCTTGGTGCGTGAAGCAGCGATCTACAAACATGAGTGATACTAAATACGTCTGGTGAGGGTCCGCTCTCCCGACTAATTCTTCATTCTCTGTATAATGGTCTCTTATTAGCAGAGGGGTAAGCGAAAAAGAATACTTCTGAGTAACATCATAATCCGGCTCATTAGCCCTCACAAGGCTCAGTAACGTCTCATTATGGATTTGGGTTTTTCCTGATGATGGAAGATACAGCTGCGTTTACCGAGCTCTTCACCTTTGTACCAGCTACCAATCACGTACTGGATAGCCGGGTAGAACGTCGCTTCCGCGAGACCTAGACATGCATACAGAGTAAATAGTTATGCGAAACGATGAATTTTATATCTACCCACCTACGAAAAATCGAATGACGAGAAGGGTCTCAAAGTTTTTCGCGCTCGCCAACGTCATTGTGAGGACGCTCCAGACGATCTCCATAGCCGGAATCTGATGAACATGAGGATCAAACAATGAGTCTGTAGCGAACGCGAACAAACTCACCCAGATGGAAGGACGTATGCGCGTGACGAGCATACTGTTGAGGATATTCAGATCCACGAGGCAGGTGTGACCGCGTATGTACCCACTTGGAAGGGACCTGTCCGAGGACATATCCACATGTCCACGCGGTCGTGATATAGTTGAGCTCGTTGCCGTGTCTGTTTAATGGTGAGCTATGCCTGAGATCTTCAAGCGATCATGCATACAGTTTGAGGCTACGAAGATGGAGTTAGTACGTGAATGCCACAATCTCGGCGTAACGAACGCACTCCTCTTTCATTCCCGAGACGTACGCATTCTATCCCTTCGTCAGGTCCCGAATCATTCGACATCGAACACGAACTAACCGTGATGTTCTGTTGATCCAGATACTTGCTGAAGTACGAGAGCGCTGCGTATGTGAGTAGACACGCGTCGAGCCTGGACAAAAATCGCCGTTCTTCTTCCGGCTTGTCCCACGTATCCCTAAAACGCCAATCAGAGCCGATCGCGATCTACGTGCGGCGACTCTGATACTCACCACACCAGACTCTTCCACGATCGCGACTTCGGAGCAACGATGGCGGAATTTTGAGACATTTTGAACATACTGTCCCGAAGACACCAAGAAGCACAGAGGGGAGGTCGGCCACGGGAGGTCGTAATGCTTTTCCCTCAACCGCTAGATAAGTGCGCTCCCTGCGCGCTTCTCGCGGCCGAACGTCATTCTGGCGACGAAGGCACCGGTGGGCGGCCTGTCGGATGCACGGCTGGAGGCCGCCATTAACCGTACGGTACCTGTAAGGGCCCCGAGATTGTCATCACGCCAGATGACACCATATCGAAGTCAAAGTGCTCACCGCAGATCAGGAGCTACCCCGCCAACTTCTGGATGATGACAGCTCACATGGTTCGCAAATGCCTCTTAACAGCCGCGGTGCCCCGACGGCTTTTGCGCTCTCGGATCGCGACAGAATATATGCTGGCTGAAGGGGTGTTCCAGAGAAGATGCGGTCAATGCTGCTGAAACTGAACAACCTCACTAGGTGGACGAATGGCGTCATTGACGCTTGGTTCGGACCAAGCCTCTCAAGCGCCGAGGCAACTTAGACGACGCTTGGTTTCGGTGCCCGCCGCCTTGCTCTGTGGGGCGGAGTTCGCGGAGTTCTAATTACGATGTGCCTGTCCAGTTCACGCAATGGCTGCACTGAATTGCACCAACGCTCGCTCTTGCTTGACTTTGTCATCTATCAATTTTGTGCCTGATCATCATGGCTCTCAAACGTGTGCCGATTCGTCGTCGCGGTCGATCATATGACTACTGCAGTCAGCCCCACCACCGCCGGTCGATGCGACCGTTCGGCCTTTCAACCTCACGTCCCACGAGCCGTGTATTCCTCGGGTACCCAAACATGCGTATCCGTCATAATTCAGGCAGCGATTACCTTCAGGTCGATACTTTTGCGATCAGGATCCTCGTCCGCTTCCGCGACAGAGGCGTCGAGTGCGCTCTCGAGCTTGCGCTGCTTGGCTGCCTTGCGCTCGTCGCGACGAGAAAGATAGAGCGTGAGCATGGCGAATACCACTGCGTCATATGTCTGTTAGGAAGAGGGTGCACATCGAGCAAGCGGACGCGTACTCATGAAGAAGTCGATGACCGCCGTGGTGACGTTGCCTTTCAGAACGCTAAGGCGAGTGAAGACTAAGTCGCTGGATCATATGAAAAGTCGAGGTCACGAACCGCGGCTGCTCGACTTGTGGGAATATGAGGCTGAGGCGCGGAATATTAGTGAGATATCAGATCAGTAGACGGCTTGAACGCTCACATCGGTAGCCAGGCTTGCATCACGTACGCCCACATGTTGCAGTTGCTGACGACAAACGACCGTTCTGCCACAGGACATGGATGATGAGCGTCACAATGGGGATAACGCGACGGTGCGCGTACTCTCGTTGTCGCTGCCTGTCAATTCGTTCGCCCATGCGAGGATCAGGCCTGATAAGCCACCCATGCAGCTCGTCTACAACGATCCGCATGTTAGGTAGGCAGGGGAGATGACGATCAAGAATCACTGACGAAGTAATAGAGTACCCATCGTCTGGGAACGTAGGTCAATCCCGATGAAGGAAAGAGCAAGATGAAGATGTGCACCTAGCTGTGTGGGTGTAAAGAGGCGTCGCAGCGAGCACGATGCAAGTTATCATATTCCACGTCTGTTGAGCACAGTCAGATCATAGACGGCACAGGGATCCATAAGCACGCACCCCGGCGAAGAGCATGGGAGGCCATCGAGCGCCGACGATATCGGACCACCAAGCGTAGCAGAGCGCTGGAACGCCGTGAGCCAAGTTGGATAAATACAGAGGGAACGGAGGTTCTTACTTGTAACAACTTGCACGGCATATATAGGTAGGGGATAAGTGTTGATCTGACCCACGCTGTAAACCTCCTTGCCGGCGCGAGTGTTGAAACTCTTCAACCTGGTGCGCATCGTGAGTCCGGACATCGACACTAGAACCTCAAAAGTAGTACATACCAGAAGATCATCTCGGTGCTGGCACCATTCCCATTATTGAACTGCGTAGATCAAGACTTCAGTCTCACCAAAGCAGACGCGACATGTGCGCGTTACCAATACGTATACTGAAAACCAACCCATTCAGATATGTTCAAGAGAAAAGTGACAATAGACTTACGCGGCACCAAGGTATAGATGTGCCAAGTGGCGAAAAAGCCCCTGGTCTGAAGAACGATGAGAAGAGTCTTCGCATGCCTTCCCTTAAGACTTGCCTTCTCGCGGGTGAAAGGTGCTGGTGGCTTCCTCCCAACCTTCTCCATCCGAGCCTTCGCGATATCAAGATGGGCTTGAGACAAGATAGCAGACGGCTTCGTGGTCGTCGGAAGATCTGTACGCGGTGAGTGAGCTGTTGGACAAGCGTTTGATATCGTGCAGAAGACATACCCGGCATGATATAGAAACCGAGAAGCGCGATCGGGATCGTGATGATACCGTCTATTATGAACAGCCCTGTAACGAGCGATGTTAGCTGGTAACGCGTACGCAGCGACGAAATACTCACATTTCCAACCCGCTAGGCCATACGTTCCGTTCAAACCGTTGTATGCTCCCTGCATGGCGGATACAATTGGTACAGGTTTAGACGATGAAGTCATGAATATCCCTCACCGTCTGAAGGAACCCGCTGAACATCGGACCAAGAGCACTTGCTGTCTAAAGATATGATATCGGCGAACCATCCGTAGCGAGAAGACATCGCATAATACGCACATGAAAAATACAAGCACGTTTGCCGAGTTCTTCTCCCTTGTACCAGCTGCCGATGACGTACTGGATGGCGGGATAGAATGTCGACTCGGCAAGACCTTTCGTGGCGCGTGAGCGCATATCAGATGTGCAGAAACAAGCGAACATCACATACCGACAAAGAACCGTATCACGACGAGAGTCTCGAAGTTCTTCGATGTCGCCAATATCATTGTAAGGACACTCCAGATAACCTCCATCGCGGGTATCTATGTGGGAGGGGTGACGTCAGTATGTGCGGTGCCCCCAGCCAAAGGCATGGATCGAACCCAGATCGAAGGACGTATGCGCGTAATGAGCATGCTGTGAATGGGCTTAACAAACGTCGCATAAAACACACAAGAGCTCGACAACTCACTTCGAAGGAATTTGCCCGATGACGTAGCCGCACGTCCACGCGGTCGTAATGTAGTTCAGCTGGTTGCCGTGACTATGATCGGCTCGGGTGAGTCCGTATATATATGTAACATGGAATAACTTACAGCCCAAGACTACAGGATACTAGCTATTAGCAATGGCACAGAAACGACGTTGGCGAGGCTTACTCTTCTTTCATCCCGGAGACATAAGCGTTCTGCGAAGAGGTCAAATCTCGGGGTAAGTCCTAGTAGGTGAATGGACAACGCACCGTGATGTTGTTCTGGTCCAGGTACTTGCTGAAGTAGGACAGCGCCGCGTACGTGAGGAGACACGCGTCGAGTCGGAACAGGAACTTCCTCTCCTCCTCAGGCTTGTCCCAAGTGTCCCTAAAAGCGACTGAGATTCAGTCGCGCGCGCTGAGAGACGGGATATCACTCACCACAGCAGGCTCTTCCACGAGCGCGGCGTCTTCTTCTTCACAGGGGACTGTTCAGACATGTCCAGAGGTGATCGAGAACGGCGATGCGGGATCTCGTGCGGGGAGAGCGCACGAAGACCGCTTGCACACTGGGGCGCCAGCTAAGTACTGCGCAGGATACGCTAGCTGCCCGCGCTTGGGCGGCGTGCTTGTAAGAGGGAGGCATTGCGAAGCACCCTCCAGGAAGCTCGCCATTATACTTGGCGTTAGTGCGCAGATTTAAGCACGCAAGATGACACCATATGGAAGACCGGCCGAATGCTCACCGGGAGTACTTTTGCACGACGGGCTGTGGCGGAGGTACCATATTAACCCCGTGTACATGGAAGCGCGTCGAAGGTCGGCGTGTAGAATGGTGGTGGTGCGAACGTCTGTTGTGGGGTAAGCGCCGGAGAAAGACTTGCTCAATGCGGCCACGTGGAATAGGCGCCGAATATTTTCCAACATTGCTGCGGACAACGGGCTTTGATCCTTCTCCGTAAGTATGTTTCCATCTTGCACCATTGTGCCTCCCCTCGACGCTGTATGACGTGCGCGCACGCAGGTTGTCTATCACTTTATCTCCAAGGCACAGAGAGTCGTCTGAGCCACTCTTCCAGCGATGTTTCCGGTCTCAACGACTGGTCAGCAGCCAGATTCGCAGCATAGGAGACGAATGACGCGACGCAACAGTGTTTATATACCGGAATAAGCCAGAAGAATTGATCATATCAGGACTCGCTGGTCATCGGACTCCTTCTGCACCGCAATGGTCTCCTCAACGTCATGAACCGCTTCTATGAGGTGATACGTTCTCACTCTCGCGTGCGACCTCTGTGTTATTCAGCTCCCTTATCCCGGCTGAAATATTCTTCTTGAAGCTTTCTAAAAGCCGTGGGGAGTACACCCTGTTCGTCGTACTAGTTCTGCTCTCACCCGTCTCCAACGCTCTCCGCCAACATGCCCGTCGCCGTCCCCTTGCCCGAACTCGGCCAGTTCAACTACGTCCCAGAGACGAAGGCAAGCCATTCCTTCTGGTTCGCCCGTCATCAGAGCGCTGATCGGCGGTAACTCAATCTGACAGGAGAACATCGACTGGGCCGATCTTATCACTCTCGACTTCAGCCTCTACGGTACGCCTGAAGGCAAGAAGCAGCTCGCGAAGACACTTGTCGAGGCCGTCCGCGTTCATGGCTTCTTCTACGTCAAGAACTTCAACATCTCGCAAGAGCGTGTCAACCGCCAGTTCTCTATGGGCAAACAGTTCTATGAGCTGCCGCTGGAAGAAAAGTTGAAATACGTTCCGGATCTTGGTGAGTGCTATGGTCGCGTGGTGGGTGCGTCGCTCATTTCATGTCCTATCTGTGTGTCAGACAACGGTGCCTTCAACGGTTACACTCCAGCGGGCCGTCGCATGTGAGTTCTTTCGCTCGGCGCTGCTCTCCAACCCTCTCATCTCGCTACAGTCTCGACACCGAGTCTGGACTCAGGGACCGCATCGAGATCTACAACCTTCCTAGTAAGCATCGTTACTGGGCCTGCGCATGCGCTGTGGGGCTCATGCCTTTTCTCTCGCAGAATTCGACGGTTTCTTCACCCACAACCACCCGGCAGTCATCCAGGACCATCTCGCTGAGATCGAGGAGTTCGCAAAGGTACGCGTTCCGCTGATCATCCGAGAAGTCCGTGTCTCATGCCTCGACCAGTCTCTTCACACGGAGGTGCTGGACCCGCTGCACGTCCTGCTCGCGATCGCCCTCGAGCTCCCCGAGGACTACTTCCTCAAGATCCACGACTACTCGCGCAAGAGCGAGGACCACTTCCGGTACATGAAGTACAGCAAGTACACGCCAGAGGAGAACGCCAAGCTCGGCCGCATCTGGGGCCAGGGCCACACCGACCTCGGATCCTGGACGCTGCTCTTCCGTCAGCCGGTCGCCGCCCTCCAGATCCGCCACCTCCAGACGAACGAGTGGAAGTGGGTGAAGCCGCAGGACGGGACGCTGACGGTGAACGCGTGCGACGCGCTCTCGTTCCTCACGGGCGGGTACGTGAGGAGCACCGTGCACCGGTACGTCGACGCCGTCCCAGCATCTATCATTGATCCAGTCTGATGCGATGAGGGAAGCGTCGTGGCGCCGCCGAAGGACCAGGAGCACGTCGACCGTCTCGGTGTCCTCTACTTCTCTCGGTAGGTCGCGTCCGTCCCGACTGCGATCCTCGTCAGCGAGCTTACTGTCTGTGTCCTGCAGCCCTAACAACGACGTCAAGCTCGAGACGATCAAGGACTCGCCTGTCCTCCAGCGTGAAGGCTTCGTCAAGAACCAGTTCGAGGAGTCCGGCAACCCCGTGCCCACCATGGAAGGTCAGTCGGGTCCCTCTTCTCCGCGCCCTTCGCTGTCTCCCGACCATCTGTTCTGTGTCCATGTCCTGATGCACCGCCCACAGAGTGGACGTTCGCGAAGCAGAAGTGGCAGCGCACGAACAACAAGGTTCGCGGCGACCCGAAGTACGAGACCGCCCAGATCCTTCCCGGCTTCTCGGAGAAGGTGTACGCCTGAGCGCCGTCTGATGCGGCGCAAAAGTAAACGCATAGGGGCTTTGTAAGTTGCGAGTCTGTTTTGTATACGAAGTGTACTTCTATTGGATCCACCCACCGCTCGGCTTGATCGCGGGGCGGCGCGGGAGCCCATCGCGCCTCAGTGTGTGTGTGCGGCCTGCTCTCGAATCGCCGGGGTAGCGGGTCCGTCGATGGAGAAGCCCGAGTTGCAGGGTCCCTGGGAGATCTGCGGGCGACGCTTACGGACGTGAGCCACAAACTTTCCGCATCTTGCGCGCTCCCTGACACTCATCACCTTCGTGAATGTGTGTGTCCTCGCGCACCACAGAACGCAGGGCCTCGTTGCAGCGCCCTTCTCACCGGCGCCCACACGAACGACTGCGCACTCCGGACGCCCGGACGCGTACTCCGCAGAACGCGCCCTCGAATCCGTTGCGCCGAATGGGCGCACGGATGCAGCATGGACGGCTGCGCCAACAACACGTTGTCCATCCCGCGACCGTCTCCCGCCCCCTCGATCAACTCTCGGGTCATGAGGAGGTGAAACGGCCGACGCGCGGTCCGCACTTCCCTGTTACCTTTGCGGCTTCCGGATTCGAGCTCGCCTTCGCGGCTGGCGGCGGGAGCGGCCGGTGTTTCGTGTTGGTGACTCCGCTCCTCGCCGTCGCCGTCGGGTCGGACGATCAGCTCGCCCGAAGGCAATAGGACGGAGCTTGTCTAACTAGCTCCGCAGGGATGACTCGCCATAACTCCTTTCAATTGTTGGCGAAGACGCACGAACGTAACTCAGGGTGCGTCTCCGCTCGCGCCCCAAATCGCCCTGACATGCGGTTCTACAGCGAGCCACAGTGTGCCCCACACACCGCACCTCGCGTCCGCGGCCCGCGGACTGCCCACGAGCAACCCTAATGCTAGGAGGCCCGCGACCGCCGTGCCGCCCCGCGCGCCCCCGTCTAAACTTACGTTCGGGGGGCGTGGCCATCACAAGACGTCCTCGAGGCCCGCGGCCCGCCAGGCGTCGCCGATAAGGCGAACGCTGCCCGGCTGGGCGAGCGAGCATCGACCGTCGTGTCGCGCGCGCGACACGCACCGGTATCGCCGCGCGCGATGGTTCACTGGGG
The DNA here is from genome assembly GCF_022376455.1 of Epithele typhae. Classification (NCBI taxonomy): domain Eukaryota; kingdom Fungi; phylum Basidiomycota; class Agaricomycetes; order Polyporales; family Epitheliaceae; genus Epithele; species Epithele typhae. The sequence goes on from NW_025954285.1 coordinate 95,465, forward strand.
GGCTGCGCGCGGCGGTTTGGGCCATCTGGTTCCCGAAGGCGGGGGCTCGCTTCGAAAGATGCGGCGGGGGTGGCGGGGCCCATCTGTCGAAGTGCACAGGGGCTTGGGTTCGGACGCAAACCTCGAGTGGCACGGTGCACGTCCGTCAGAACCGTACGTGGCTGGGCCAGAAGACGGATGGGTGCAGCCTCGCGATCGGTTGGCGTGCGCGCGATGGATGTGAACGCGTCTCTGCCCTGTGCGTACCTCGGTGGCACAATGAGTGCAGCCCTGCGGCCGGTGCGGCGCGCTTTCCGCGCCTTTGGTGTCTTCACAGACAAGACGGCTCTGCCGGGTGGAAGAGCGCATCAGCAAACGAGCGTAGACCGGCGGACGATTCGCGAGGCTGGGCCTCCGCGCACGGTCCATCGCCCCCTCGTGGTCCGGAGTGGCACAGGCCGCGCGGCGCCTAAACGGTAGCTCCTGGGTCCTCGATCACCGTCCCGGCGCGGGTGGCACTTCGCGCTCCTTACCGGGCCACCACGCTGAACGCGCACAGCCGGGCAAATCTTCTCGCCCACCGAGCTGGCCATCGCCTCAGAGATGAGAACAAGGGAAGCCCGCACGAGCGCACGCGTGGGCCACACATCCTGCGCGAAGCTGTCGCAGTCACCGAGCGGTACCTGGAGGGTGAGTAGGTGGCGCTGCAGCCATCAGCATCCACAACTTGTTACCCGCCGGCTGTAGATCCGGCCCATCAGCCGCGCGCGGCTCGCGTCTTGTTTGCCCCCACCGCGTGCTTCTTTTTCGCGGGTCCAAGCTCGAGAACCAGATCGCGCGGCGCGAGCCGCACAACACTGAACACAGAAGGTGATGATGCACGGTCTTGTCTGAGCTGATGCGCAAGTGGATCCAGGCCGGCTTTAGGAAGCCAGCGAGAGTTCCGCGGGCCTGGGTGCGCTCCAGGAGGCGTGTGCGGAACGTGGAGATGCGACGCGGCGGCTTAGGTTTCTGCAAGGAACGAAGGCCCGGGTGGAAAGGACTCGGCGCTGCTGGGACGCAATGGAGCCGTGGGCGAAGATTGGGCGGTGGTCAGCATCTCCTTCCCCGATGCCGGATCTACGTGGTCAGAGGCACCAAGCTCGGGCTTTCGTGCACGGGTGCTGGGAGTGCGGGGGTCGACGTCGATAATTAAGAGCGTCGCGCGCGTTCTCGAAGGTGTGCGTTGCCAGCCGGCGGGGGAGACAAAAACCGGGCGGCTGCCGTCTTTTGTGTGCTCGCGGAGACGAGCGGGCGGAGGCGGGCGCGCAGGGTTCGCGAAGAGCAGACAAGACAATAGCCCCGTGCGGGCGACGGTGCGAGGCCGGACGCGTGAGGGCGCGCGCACGCCCAGACAAAAAGCACGCCCCCCGATCCGGCAGGCGCCGGCCCCGATCTGGCCGCGCGCGCCTCGGCCGGGGCAGCACAATTGGCGGAGGCGCCCGAGACTTTGCTCAGATCTGCTCTCCCCGCCGTGCACGCTGCTCGTCCGCCATGCCTCCCGCTATAAAACGATGGCCCGCAAGGGCCTCGAGTCATCACGGCTCACCCTCGATCGCATTCGCACTCTCCCCATCTCCAGATCTCCCTACCACGCTTCCAAATGGCCACCCGAGTCTACTCCCAGCCCGCCGCTGCCAACTACTTCACGGCCCCCTCTCATGCATCTGCCAAGCAACGCGCCTATCGCGTCTGCGACCAGTGCGGTGCCGCAGAGCAGCCTCAAGTCGCCCGCTTCAGGACCTGCGGTGGATGCGTGAGTCCTCCGGTCTCTCCTATCCGGGCTCCAGCTGAAACACGCCGTGCCTCGCACAGATGACTACCCAGTACTGCGTGCGTGCCCCTCCATTCCATTCTACGCTGCATTGCATTCTTCTCTTACACCGCCTCTCTGCAGTCTCCTGACTGCCAGAAGATGCATTGGCCATCGCACAAGGCGATCTGCCAGCACACCGCATCCCAACTCTCCTCCGCGAAGCAACCTAGCCCGGGAATGCACGCCGCCGACGAGGGCCTCGTCAACAGCCTGCGCAAGTTCGTCTCCGCGCACTCCATTCTCCTCGGCTGGGCGGGCTTCCAGGCCCTCCAGCTGAAGCGTGTGCCCTCCAACGTCCGCCAAAACGCGCTCCTCATTGAGCTCAGCTACCACCCCTCCGCCTCCTCCTCGCTCCGGAGGTGCGTCTGCACACATCGTTATCTCGCTTACCGTTCTGACGTCATCTTATTCCACAGGTTCACGGTCAAGTCGACGCACATCGTGCCCCGCACGTACGTGACCGACAACGACCCGCTCGTCGGCGACGACATCCGCCGCCGCGAAGACCGCTGCCGGAAGAGCGGCGGCATCGGCTGCGCCGTCGTCCTCATCCAGTGCGGCGAGATCAGCCAGGTGATGCCCGTCGAGGTCGACTCGCCCGCGCGCATCACCTGGGACCTGCGCGACGACTGGGCGGAGACCCTCCGTCACTTCGCCGACTCGGCCCGCACCGACTTCAAGCCGATATCGACGACCTCCCGCGGGTGAGCACGCTCTCCATCACTCCGTCCCTCCCGCGATCGAAGCAGCTGACGCCGCCGATCTCGCAGCATCGTCTACGGCTGAGCGATCTGCGCCGCCCGCCTTCTGCCTCTTCTCTTCTCGCCGGCAGCGTGCGTCGAGCGTCCGCTGCGCTTCTCCCTATCCCCGCCCACGACCCCGCCCTCGCCCCCACACCCCCCGCTTCTTCTTCTGTCTGGCACTGTGTGCCCGAGCGACTCCTTGGTGCCCGGCCGGACGCCTCCTTCCCTCCCCGCCCCTCGGATCCCCGACTTCTCCCCGCTTCCCTTCGCTATCCCCGCTATCGAGTCCTCGTCCCTTCCGCGCGCCAGCTGCCCCGGTTCATTTCGGTCTTCGTTCGTACCCCGGTCCCCTCGCGCTGTGTACATGTCCCCCGTTCGTCCCCGCACGCTAAGTTATAACCTCAGCATCGACATCTCTCACCCTGTACCACCACGACTCATACCGCCTCTGCATGTATTCTGATGGATTAATGACATTTTGGATAATCCAAACACAGCCAGTGTGCCAGGTCCTTGCCACAACGATCATGACGCCATAAAGGAATATGTTCCCTCGTTTCCGCGAATGTCTCGACAACACACAAGTCCCATTTCATTTCCAAAGGTGCCCCACGCCCCTGCTGATGATTGAAACGTCCACCCACTAAGACAGCTCACGCTGCAGTGATCGAGATCTGAAAATCGCATGTGAACACCCCACATACTTGTCACGCAGCCCCAAAGTACCCGCTCACCTCATCAAGCGGGCGCCGCCAAACCTGTTTGAGGGTCAACTTATCCGTAATGCGCCTGACATCGTCCTCCAGTTTCTTCCTGGAAACCTCGTCGCGGTAGAGCGCGAGCTCATAGGTGTCGCGGTAGAACTCAAGCAAGTGATGGCATGCGGCCGCGGACGCGTTCTCCATGTTCGGGGTGTACACTCCGTCGAGCTTGTGCTTGATCGTCTCCCTCGCGGCCGCGGCAGCGTCGCAGGGGTCGAAGCGGTCTGCCGCCGCAAAGTAGGCCTCAAAGGGTGCCGCCTCTACCGTCTCCTTCCATCTACGTGCCAACATAGGTAGCATGCCGTCCATCTGGAGCCTCCGACAGTCTGACAGCATGCCGGCAATGGCCTCGGGCCCGGAGGGCAGTGCCAATTCGCCCCGGTAACACACTCGGAGCAGCGGAACCAGCTGCGTGGACGACATGTCGATAGATGAGAGAGGGAGAGAGTCGGGGTCCTCGCACGGCGGCCCTGTGAGCGTGACCTTCGCCATGTGGAGCAGCAGGATGAGCCGATGTGCTTTGACAACCTTGTTGTCCGTGCACCGTAGGAGAATGTCAGGGGGAGGATCTGCGGGAACAAATTCCACGCAATTATCCACCGGAAACGGGTATGTGGATGACGGGGCAGGGGGGACGGCGGGGTAGAGCGTGAAGGAACCACGACAGCGCCAATGCTCGAACAGGCGGAAGTACTCCCCACCACTGATGTTGTTGAGAACGTCCAGTCCTTCCTCCTTCACTAATCTGCACATCGTCTGCATGAACCTCTTGGACACCGTCCTGTTCGCCTTGATCTGCTCCGCGGCCTCTTGCGCGAGCTCCTCGAGACGGGCGCCGCACGCGATGGCCCACACCCGCAGAGGGCGAGCCGACATCATGGGCTTGAGATACGCGGAAAGAAGGTCGACCAGCCACCCCATGTCGTACTTGACGGCCGCAGAAAGCACCGGAACGATGTCCTCGAACGACGTCAACGCGGGCTTCTTTACTGGGTAACAGAACAGGAGGAGATGACGCAGGGTCTCCTTGTCCTCGGAAACCTCGACGACCGGGGGTTCTGTGTCCGCGCTTCCTCGAGGCTGTTGGGGGAGGGTGAACATGTCCGCGAAGACGGGAGATGCCTGCGCGAGGATGGTTCGATGAACGAGGAAGTCGACGCGGTCGGTGCTGCGGACGATGATGTCCGCGGAAGGTTGGTCAAATGGTGGTGCCGCGACTTGAGTATCTGGTGGACGACTTTCCATGACGAATTTGGGAAAACAAGTGGTTGGTGGGTTGGAGACACACGATAGATAGTGGATGCGTCAGAGAGGTCATCGTGGACGGAGTGAGGTACGTTTTAGACGCGGCGCTACGTAATGCATCACGTGGCTAGAATATGGACATCTTTCATAGAGAGTCTCTTAGAGAGTCGAGACGAAGGTTCGCATAACTGGTACTGCGTCTCGAAACCCTCCCCGGAGACGGATCTAAGCTGGAGGCTGTTACAGAGAGGGAAGCGCATCCGTAGGCATGGCCGCTGGGTCTGGCGAAAAATCGGACAGGGTAGATACCAGAGGAGCGTTCAGATAGGCGCTTTTCAGGATTGTATGCGGAGAGTGGGACAAGTAGGAGATGCTATTTAGGCAGCGTGCGGCAACGCGAGACCCCAAAACAACGGGTCCTTTCGTTCTAATTGCCCTGGGAGGGTACAGGACATCCACATACCTCCGAGCGCAACCGGGCGGTCATCTCCTCGAACGTATTCACCACCTCCACCACGCGCGTCCGGAACTCCTTGTTCTCCGGCCCACGGCGCGCGGTCGCCGGCGCGCTCCGCCCCCGCACGCCCTTCACAGCGAGCTCGACAGTCTCCAGGGTCGGGACTGCGTCCGCGAGCCGGCGCGCGAGCACGTCGAGGTCGAGCGCGGCGAAGAAGCGTTCCGCCGCAGTCGGCTCCCTCATGTCTCGGAATGAGCGCAGCTGGCAGAATACGCCGATGCAGAGCACGCGCAGGCGCGGGATACCGCGGACCGCGGCGACCCAGCTGTCCTGCGCGCCCGAGATCATCGTCAGCGCTGGATGGGATCGGCAAGGGGGCGAGGAGGCGAGGGACTCACGAGCAGCGCGGGCGGATCGACGAGCTCGGCGGGGACGGAGCGGCCGATGCGGAAGACGACCTCGAAGCACTGAATCTGCGCCGCGCACGGCTTTTGAAGCATGTCTATGAGGGCGGGTGTGAAGAGCGCGCCCTCGAACTGCTCGAGCGAGAGGTGGACGGTGCTCGTGCGCTTGAGGACGCGGCGGAGCGCGCGCGTCTGCATGAACGGGCCCCTGATGTGGACCATGCGGATCGGGCACGTCGGGCTGAGCATGTAGAGGTCTACGAGCCGACCCGAGGCGAGCTTGAGGGACGGCCACGAGCCGTGCGCGAGCTGGTCGGCGACGTTTCGTTCGTGCTGCGCGTCGATGGTGTCTTGGTCGTCGTGTCGTCCGAGTACTGGTCTATGATGAGGCTTTGTAGGCTGGGAAAGGTATGAACCAGGTTGCGGGTGTGGACCCCCAGGATCATGGCCTCACGGAGATGGATGTAATTGAGGAGTGGATATACTTGCTGGAACGCGCCGTCCCCCCGGAAGCGCTGGAGGTTGACGACAGCCGCTATCAAGCTGACGAGAGATGACTGGAAGTTCTCGAGAACGAGCATTGGGATCCTCATGCTTTGTTGGCGCGTCAACAGGGAGGGACCCTCTGGCCACTTGACCTCGACGAATTTGACTCTAGACTTGAAGCGGCGTAGCATCTCGGAGCCGAGGACGTCGACGTTCCCGAAACGGATCTCGATGAGAGTCGTGAGTCCAGCGAGCGCAAGCGAAAGCCCAGGGTGGCCATGGAGAATGCCGTCCATGTGCATCAGGAAAAACCCAAATCCCTATTGAGAGGTAAAATATTTGTAAGCCGATATACTCCAAAATACTGACGCTGTTCCAACTCACCGCAGTTTACAGACACTATCATCTTTCTTCTGGTCGCTTATGGTGTGGATGAGGTATAATTCAACATGTTTGAGGGATATCTGTACATGCAGTTAGCCAATGATGATACATTCGACTGGATCTCGACAAGTAGCAGCGACAGTGTACGACTTCCCCCACTGCTCACATATTAGCACCACACAAAGCTGTCATTGCTTCATGATCTAAGTACTGCGATACCTATGACACGGGTTTGTAATGAATATGTACTACGCAATCTCGATATCCCTGTCACCTCTCTCCGCGTACAGGCTGCCTGCCTTGTGCGACGAACGTGATGGCGGACTGGGCGTGGTGGGTAACGAGGCGGAGACGTTGCAGCCCAACGATCAGACGTGCCGGTGTGGGATCGGCGCATAGCTCGGCGAGTCAGGAGCAGCGATTGTGGCGTTGCTCGCGGAGTGCGTGTGCGGCGTGCGCGCGTGGCCGTAGTTGGAAACGACGTGGACATAGGGGGAAAACCAGATGATAACACTCCCAAGCGTGTTAAGGAATCCCTTCAGCGCGCGCTGGGAGAGGAGGACAAAGAGGACGATGAACCAGGGCAGGTGCGCGGCGAACTTGACAGGGAAGATGAGCGGACCCTCAACGAACGCTTTGAGCTATTTCGGCTGCAGGAGTGCCGCGCGGTTGTACTGTCACTGTGCGTAGCGGTCCGTCGTGCGAGGACGCGTGCTTTGACCGTAGCGCCACGGCCGAAGACAATCGTATTGAGACGGAAGCAGCCGTCGCACTCGCCACAGAGACCGTGCAAAGAGCGCATCGACAATTCAGCAGCCGTCGTGGAGCGTCCAAAGGTGGCACTCACCCAGGCGCGCCCGCGAGTGAGTCAATGACTACATCGTGCCCGATCTTCGCGCCCTGCACCAGTAGTAGAGAACCTCAAGGGACCTCGTCGCCGAACGGCGCTGATGGGGCGTGCTCAACGCGGGGGAGGTGGACCATCAACGATGGTGCGAGCCGGGCGAGGAGCGTGCGCTGAACGGCAGCACATCCGCGTGCTCAGGAAGGAACATGGAACAAAGAAACGCGTGAAAAACCGCGCGCAGAGCTTCGTGGTCTCTTCATGGCTGTAGTACAGGTCCTGCTTGTCGGGAAGTTGGGAGATTAAGAATGCAGACAAGGTGCAAGGAAGAGGCACGGGAACTCACGTCCACTTGGTGCGAGCCCGAGCCTCCAGAGGGCCGGATGGCCGCTTCTTGAACGAGGGATGTCGAGCAGCAGAGGGACTAGATACGGCAGCCGTGGGGAGGCGTGAGGGGACGAGACCAAGGAGGTGAAGGAGACGAAGGACGCAACCACGGGCAACGCAGTCGGCACGCTACATAGCGCCCGAGCACAACGACTTGGCGACACGCGTCCCCGCGCCGTGCCTAGGTGTCTCCAAGCTGCCTCCACCACCACCACCACCACCACCACCACCACCACCACCACCATCACATTCGAGCTCCTCCTCTGTCAAACTCCTCAACCCCTGGCGGCGTCGTTGTTCTCGTCCAGTTCTCAGACCTCCACCTGGTCGCTTCGCCGGCCACACATCTTCCTTCGCCCCTGCGGTCCCGTCTGGGTTGCGTACCGTCGACTATTACTACGACGATGACTACTTGACCAGCCCTCCCTCGACTCGTACGGCCCGAGGGACATAAACAAGGCAATCCCTATGCAAATCGACCCCGCCGTCGGGAGCCCCATGGTTGCCTGCAGCCCCCTTCCAGAGCCCACAATTTTGACGTCTAGGTGGTGAGTGCCTTACTCCCATGATTGCATGTTGTCGCCCTCTCTCTCTCGCCCGCCCCGGGGGTCCAACAACTGGTCACGCTCCTTGCGACACCTACCCCTCCACCCGAGGTCAACCCATCTTCGATTGTGGCGGTTCACCAGCCTCCCGTCCCTCTATCTCGGGCGGGACCGGACATAGACTCGGACGCAGACGCGGATGGCAGAGGCCGGGGCGTGAGTAGTGCGGCGGCGGCGGGCTGAAGAGTGCGCGAAGAAAGGCAAGGTGCGGGAGAACGCCCAGGCTGTGCGCGAAAGGACCAGCGGATGGACGGTGCGCGAAGAGTTCGGGAAGGCTGTCTGTGCGTCTGCACGTTGGTGGGGACGGCGGCGGGCGCTACTGCTCATCTGTGGCCCACGGCGCGATCGGCGTGCACACCGTATTCGCGTGTGCGCCCACCTGGGCATACCTCACGAAGGAGGCCCAGTACTTAATTATCGCGCCCTTCATGACCCTCGGTATTAATGTACATCTATGTCGCTGTGTGGTCTATATCCTATCCTGAATCAACGCTTCGATGATGCCACATTGTATGTGTGATGAGCGCTACTCCTTGGTGCGTGAAGCAGCGATCTACAAACATGAGTGATACTAAATACGTCTGGTGAGGGTCCGCTCTCCCGACTAATTCTTCATTCTCTGTATAATGGTCTCTTATTAGCAGAGGGGTAAGCGAAAAAGAATACTTCTGAGTAACATCATAATCCGGCTCATTAGCCCTCACAAGGCTCAGTAACGTCTCATTATGGATTTGGGTTTTTCCTGATGTGGAGGACGCGCAGACAGGTGATAGCGAGCTTATGCGCGTGTGTCGTGAGCAGGTCGACCAGACGTTTCGCGACAGAGGTCTCGAGGGATTCCATTTCCAGGGAGAGGCGCTTGAGAAAGACAAGGCGAGAACCATTGCACGCAGACAGGAAAGTGATGAAGGAGTCAAGCCTGTTGCTGGTGCGCATGGCAACGGGCGGAGAGGGAGTGAGCAGGTACTTGGGGCCCTCCAGATTGTGACTTGCATGAGACGAGAGACGGTAACGTCGTCTGAGTGAGACATGATGTCGAAAAAAACGTCAAGGAAGAGGGTGGGGGTCATCTGTGAATATTTGAATACGTTCAGCGCGTCGGAGATACTACTGGAATGACGAATGCCGTACGTCGGGCAAGACGAGGTGCTGTGAACGGCGCGGATATCAGCACAACCATAACCCCATCGCCTGCGATCAGCAGACAGCACACGTAATTGACCTACCTGCTTCATCGGCGGTGTGCTGGCACCGGGGTCGACGGAGTGGGACGCGCAAGAGGACGCGCGGCGCAGGCCACGACGAGCCGGGCGGCAGTGACAGCAGACAAGGGGAAAGAGAAGTCTGGCAGTCCGGCCTCGGGATAACCGGGCCGTCTTGCCGCCCTTTGACTTTCGTCGAAAGGTTTCTCCGGGTACATACACTACTCATGTACGATCTCCAAGACTTCACACATCTACGACGTCGTCCACGGACGTTCCTTACCATTCCGATGCGCAGACGGGACGAAGGCTCGCATGGCTGATGAGCTAGCGGCATCGGGTGCAAGCGGCTCGCCTACAAAACGGAAATAAAATTAAGAATAAACATAGTAATGCGTAGGTCCATATTGTCTTCACAAAACAAGCGAAACCTGGCCGAGATAGGCAGGGAAAGATATGAGAGATGGTAGGAGAGCGAGTGACAAACGGGCGCACCTCCCCCACCGCACCGTCGATCGCGGGTCGCAACGAGTCGCCGAAACTCTGCACCGCGTCCAGGTATTGATCGAGGTTCGCTCGGACCGCGTTAGGCCAAAGCGGCACACTCGCGCGTAGCAAGGCGCGTACGTGGAAGTCGTCGATGTCCGCCGCAGGACCTTGTTCTCCCGAGAGGATTCTCTCGCAGGCGCTTTCGATAGGGGCGACGAGACCGTCCAAAATCGCCTCGATGAAATCGGCGGATCGATGCGTCCCCAGCAGTGTGAGCGCGTTTCGGTAGAATCGCGTCTTCGCTTCCTGAGTGTAGCGCAAACCGTTTTGGAGCGCCGTGGTGGTATACCATAGACGTGGTACACTTGCGCGGGAACGCCCTCCATCGCCTTGACGTACATGCCGACGAACTTGTGCTTCAGGGTCTCCTGCCGCGCGCGGATCTGACGGGAGCTGAGTTTGTTCTCCGCCGCAGCGAAGAAGGCTTTGAACGGATACAGTGGTATCTTCTCGTTCCATCGCGTTCCAGTGCAGCAGCTACGCCATTCATCTTCAAGCTCCGGGACGCCGCCAGAAGGCGAGCGATGGCATTGACGTTTGTGGGCAGCCCTCGCTCGCCTAGATAGCATATTCGAAGCAAATCGACAACGATGCGTGAAGGGAAGTCGATACGGAGGGGGTCTCCTTCGGTTGTTTCCGCAAGATGATAATTGCCCGGCATGTTGATGACGAGTATGAGCCGATGTGCCTTGACGCGCACAAGGTCGGAGCATTCGAGGATGATGTCGAGGGGAGATCCGGTGGAGATGAAGACAGGACTGAGCTCGGGGGAAGAGGACCTCTTGATCGGATGGGGATGTGCAGCGGAGGGTGATATTGGCAAGAGCGTAAATGTGTGAGAGGCGGGGGAGCTCAGGTACTCGCGCAGGCGGAAGTAGACTCCCGCACTGATCCCTTCGAGAACACCCAGCCCATCCGCCCCAATCAAAGTTTTGAGACTCGTCTCCATGGTGGTTGTACTAGGCCGAGGTGCCTTCATTTTCGCCGCGGCGTTTTGGGCGATGCCTTCGAGGCTTGCTCGGCACGCGATTGCCCACACTTGCAGGGGATGTTCGTTTGCGGAAGACTGAAGACGATCCGAAAGGGAGGAGATGGGCCACTCCATATCGTACTTGATAGCTGCCGTCAGGACCAGCTCGACGTCCCTCAATGACTCGATGTCGGGTTTCTTCAGGGGATAGCAGAGGAAGAGCAGTCGGCGTAGGGTCTTCTCGTCCTCGGAGACATTTACAATGGGGGGATCGAATGCTTCTTCCTGCGAGATTGGGGAGGGTTGGGGGATTGAGCGCATGTCCGCGAACACAGGTGACGCTTGGGCAAGGATGTTGCGATGGACGTAAAAGTCGACGCGGTCCGACGAGCGAAGGATGAGGTCGACAGACGGCTGGTCAAATGGCGGCGCTGCGACCGTGGCTTCTTCCGGTGAGTCCGTCATCAGAGAGCAGGTGTAATGAGGCAAAAGCGGAGAGAGACAAGAGGATATAGTACCCTACAGGGCAGAGCCGCATCAGCAAAAGGTGTTTTCCATGGTAGCGCCCGATAACACGCGACACCGCCATATCGGGACAGGTCATCTATTGTCTGCGCGATAAATGATGGTAGCAGAACGGTAGCAGCTGACATTAATTCGTCTTTGCTATGACATTTGATCGCATTTTGTGGCCCCATACAGGATATGATGTATTTACTACCGGCACTAGTAGCTTAAACAGAAAGCTGTAGTCGATGATCGTCGATGATCATGGGCTCCTTCAAGGGTGAATCATGGGGCGCGTGGGGTGCATAAGAGGTTCGTATTGAGCTATACATTCGATTTGCAAAGACGCGAACAGTGTGCACGGCAGAGAACGCGGTGCGCGCGCACTGGGTGGCGCCAGAATACCCCGCCACTGGCGTTCATATCAATGACCAAATACCCCGCTACTGGCGTTCGGATAAGCTCATATGAGCGGGCGCTCTGTTGCTGCTACTGCCGGTCGTATGTAGCACCGCCACGCCTGCGTTTACCAGCGCACCCCGTCTCCCGCTGCTCATATGTGTTCCCGCGCCTCGCACCGCTCATATGTGCGCCCTCGCTCCCGCTGCTCATATGTGTTCCCGCGCCTCGCACCGCTCATATGTGCGCCCTCGCTCCCGCTGCTCATATGTGCTCCCGCGCCTCGCACCGCTCATATGTGCGCCCTCGCTCCCGCTGCTCATATGTGCTCCCGCGCCTCGCACCGCTCATATGTGCGCCCTCGCTCCCGTCCTCATATGTGTTCCCGCGCCTCGCACCGCTCATACGTATGGCCGCGCCTCCCGCTGCTCATGCGTATGCAGACCCTCACACTGGGCTGCATCCATACCCTTCCGCCAGTTCGCTGTTCACTGTTGCGGTCGCGCGGGAGCGCGGGCGAGGTCGAGCGGGCGCGGACAAGGGTAGGTGCACGTGCGCGGGAGAGGGTGTCGATTAGGTGGGTACGGGTGGCGTAAGCGTGTAAGAATGGCTCGCAGAGCGGGAGGGAAGGAAATGCGGGGGATGACGAGGGAGGCTGAGGCAATCGCGTGCCGAAGGGATGCGGAGGTAGGCGTATGAACCATGCACACTAATTAGTGGCTGCAGCGATCGCATGCTAAGAGGTCCGTTGCGGGTGCGCGACGACGCTCGTAAACGGATAGGCGGAGCAGGCCATGGCATTCACCAAACAATGGATTGTTACGGTCGCGGAGCGCGGGAGCGCGGAGGTCGGGCGAGTCGGAGACGAGCGGAAAGGCGGGATCGGATTAGAGGACGCGCTTGACCTCGGAGAGGCTCGCGGTAGCGGGGAGACGGGAAGGATAGGCGACGGGGAGGAGCCAGGAGGCGATCGCGCAGCGTGACGGTAGGTGTGGGAGCAGTACATAAAGGCAGGGTGGTGGGCGATCGTTTGCTGGGCATCCGTAGTGGGTGCGCGCCGAAGCTCGTAACCAGACAGGCGGCGAAGCAGGCCATAACATGGATGCCGCTTTCCCATGGGCTGCCCGACAGCCCAGAATGCACGCTGCTCGGAGAAGGCGTGCGTGCTGCATGGAGAGGAAAGGCATTCACAAACCGACGTCGCCCCTATCGGTTCTTTGGCGCATGGCAGTGGCGGGACAAGATAGAGGACGCGGGGGCGACGCAAACGACGTGGCGGTGCGGTGAGAAAAGACGTGGGCAATGCGTGGGCGTTGCGTGGTTGAAGCCCAGTGAGAACGCACAGGCTTCAGAAGGTTTTAGAGGGCTGAAGACGCGTTCAGAGGGGCTGAAGACGGCGGCCCCGGTCATGATGTCGCCGCAGAGGGGGGCGGGCTGAGTGGGCGCACAGGCGTCCGGCAAACGGCAAGAAGCAACGCATACGCGGGCCCGAATAGGGAAACGGCGCTGCCACGGCGCATCGTGATGGGCAATGCAGGGCGCCTGCTGGGAGGAAATGCGGATAGAAGCTGGCAGAAAGCATGCATTTCATCCGGCTGAGCATCTGCATCGCTGATGGGCCGATTCTTGAACTGTCAGGCGCATTTCGTCCCGGTCGAAAGGCAAACCACCCGCGCGTCGGTCTTTTGCTCGATGCTGCACAGGCCTAGATCGCGTCAGTCGCAAGCTAGGGGAGGCGGGGACCCACGCGCGCGCTGTGCGTTGCGTGGGATTGTGTGGAATGGGCAGCTATGACACGAGAGCCGTGCCCGTCTGTGGCACCCCGGCCTACGCACAGAGCGACGCTCAAAGAACAGCGCAGCGGCAGTCTGCCGAGGCGAGAGCGGAGGGCCAGCCAGCCGGGGCGACCATGCTCAGGGCGCGACGGCACTGCAAAAGGCGAACAAAGGCCCGGCTTTCGCGAGCGTGCGTCGACCAAGACAAAGAAGACCCCTTGACGGGCTCATCGCCGCGTGGCAAGCGGGGACCGCGGCCACAATGCAGGGGGCGCGAAGCCCAGTCCTTTCGGAAAGCGCTCCCATCGATACGCGATACGTCGCCCCCGGGCCACAGGCTCGGCGGCGCCTCAGCTAGCTCTCAGCCACAGTGGGAATGGGGGAACGCCGCTCGAGCCACGCGTGTGGGCGGCAAGCCCATGGGCATCGATATGCCATCCCCGGCGGAGGTCGGATTACGCCCACGGCATGCCAGCAGGCGGCCCCGGTCCGGTCGCTAATCGAGCCCCGCCGGGGGTTGAATTCCGACGGGCTCCGGGTGGCAGCGCCCATCCGGTCGGCAATCGATCCCCGCCGGGGGCCAAGCTCCGCATGCCTCGCTACCCGAGAGCCTGCCCACCGCAAGGCCCCTTTGTTCTGGCCGTGACTGCGCAAAGAAAGGAACACCGCTGACGGCTCAGCCGCACTCTTCACTCGACGTGGCCTAACCAGGGGACGGATACATAAACGGCCCCACCACCACGCCCCTCCACCAACCCACCCGTCTCCCCCCTGCCGCAGCGGCTTTATTGCGACGACTCCCTCCCAGAACACGGCCTTCATTCAGACATGCTCAGCCTCCTCTCCCTTCCCAACGAGCTCCTGTGCATGGTCTTCGCGCTCTTGGATGGGCAAAATGCCTTCTCGCTGTCCCACACAGCGAAAAGGCTTTATTTCTTGCACGTCCCCGATGCGTTTAGATCGCTGACCGTCGACATCCCCGAGAAGCCCCCTTCCACCGGCCTCCAAGTGCTGGCCTTGTCCGAAGTCCTATCGACAAGCGGCCCCCTCCTCGAGCTCCGCCGCGGTCGATACGTTCGCCGCCTCAAACTTTGTGGACTCACCGACCCCGACCTCGCCCACATAAGTCGCCTCTTTGCTGCGACAGAACGCCTCGAACACCTCTACTTCGACGACCTCGGACACTTTCAGAGTCCGCAGTGCGGCTTGGTCCCACTGGGCGCCATGGGCCGCCTCGAGCAGGTGGTCTTCCTTGGAACGGGGCCGTGGGCCGTCCAGCAACTCCCGATGGTCCTGGCCGCCCCAAACCTCACCTCCCTCTGCTTCGAGCTCACCAACTCCTGGTTCGTAGCATCACCATCGACGTCGCCGCCCTCGTCACCGCCCTCTCCTGCACCCCGAGACTGCGCACTCTCCGCTTTAGATCCGACGAGGCGCGGCCGGCCATCCCTGGTCCATACCCCTCAGTAACTATCCCGTCCGTCAGGGAGCTTTCCCTCCGCTGCCTCCCCAGCATCGCCGCCGTTCTCGTTGACGCCTGCGCCAACGTCAAAGCGTGCCATCTTCAGCTGCAGTGGTGTGGCCCTCCTGCGGCGCTGGTTATGCCGCACATGGCTCCCGGAGTCCCCTCCCCTTGCGGAACTCCGCATCTCAGGCTGCATCGGCGTTCCTGCAGAAAGCGCCAAGCGCCTGGGAGAAGTCCCCTTGGTATCCCTGGGCGAGGTCTGCTTACCGCTCGTCAAAACGAACGACGCTCGGCTCCTCGCCCCCCTTGTACGCGCCACCCGGCCTATCGCCCTGGGGGTTTTCACGGCGGGCGCTTGAACGACCCGGAGGTGGCGCGGTGGAGTGAGCCGACGCCGGCGGGCAATTCGGACGACGCGAGGCAGATGTGGGCCTTCCTGTTGCAGGGAAATCCGCGCCTGCGCTCCCTGGAGATCACCGTCACAGAGGGAAAGTGCAAGCCTGTCATCTACAAGGTCAGTCCAGTTTTCCTGCACCCCTCCCTTCTCACCAGGCTCACTGACTATGCTTTTGTTGCGCACAACGCCTCACACAGTCGGCACTGCTGGATGCACTCCGGTCGACAGCGCTGGAGCACCTCAATGTCTTCTTTTTGGCGGGCTGCGGGCATCCCATGGGATGGGGAGAGGGGTGTCCCGAGAGAGAGAGGAAATTCCTCGAGGCCGTGGCCTCATTCCCTGAGGAGTTCGCGACGAGCCTGCCCACGCTGCGCGCCATTGCGATGTCTTGGCCCCGAGCTGGAGCGGCCGACTTCACGCACCGGAAGGACTGGGAGGAGGATGCGAAGTATGGACCAATGCGCGTTGAGCGGTGGTGGCGGGTTGACAGCGTTGGGACAAGGCGGACGGCGGTCGAGATCGGGCGTGAAGAAGGCAACCGCTTGCGCGAGCTTATCCAACGGGGGGGCACCCATTGATGCGCTGATACGCACATGCCGCCGATGCACGGTGCACCGCGACTACGCTAGCACCCGTGCGCCGCCGCCCATCTCGACCTCGCTCGTCCTTACGCATCTCGACTCCTCCGCCGCGTGCAGCCATCGCGATCAGCCCGCGAGCACCCAGGATAGACGCTCCAGCAGTCCAGGCCAGACACGACACCCACGGACACACCGCGGCGCAGTCCACGCGCCACCGAGGCCGGCACTGCGCGCACCCGATCCACCTCCTCTGCAGTACGCCGACCTCGTCCGCCTTCCGATTTTCATTCCCCTCCTCTTCCTGCATGTTTAGCATGCTCTCATTTTCTGCATTTCTTACATTTCGTGTTCTTTTATCCACTTCGTGCGTCCCCCATTTCGGTTCATTCTGCCTTGACCTATCCCTGCTCACCTTCACCTCGACCTTGGCTCGTGTCCCCCGCGTTTTCGGCCCAGCCCTTCGTTCTCTGTCTCGACCCCGTACGTTTTCATGTCTTGGACTGTGCACTGATCTGTCTGCATACTCGTCCTGTGCGTCGCATGCACTTAGGCTCGCGCTTTTCGTGGTGATACACAGTTCACTTCCCCGCTTCATCTGCGCGTGCAGTGTGCTCGCCTCGTTTCGCGTTCGTCTTCGACTTCGACTTCGCCCACGCCCACGCCCACGCCCACGCCCACGACCTCGATCTTGCCTTCGCCTTCCAGAGGCGCACGTGTGTGTGATCTCGTCTATTCCTCCGCGTCCATTCCCTCCTCGTCCTGCGCGCGATCCCCCGATCCGTTCTCCCTTCGCGCTCGCTCTTCCTGCGGCGCGTCGTAGCTGCTCCCTTCATTCTTTATTCGACTTCCCGCGTCTCACGCTTGCTCGAGCTCGCTCACTCGCCCTAACCAATTTTGACTCTCCATGGAGTTGACTACGCATCAGCGCCTGCTGACGCTCACGCTGAGTGCTGGAGCACAACCCGCGCCCCACACGCGGCACCTCAGCCTGTTCCACGAGCCCGGCTGCGGGCACCGCGCTGATGGATTGCGCCCGCCTTGCGTTGAGAAAGAGACGGAGGGAGCGTTCCTCGAAGCCATAGCGCCATTCCATGGCGGGCTCGTCGGGCATGCCGGTGCTCGAGGTGCGTCTCCCGTGCCTTGCCAGCCACTGACTGCGACGCAGCGCTGGCCAACCTCCGAAGGCCTCCCGCGCCTGCAGCAAGCCCTCCTCGGGTGCGTCCGCCTGTCCGAGCGCGTGCGCGCTTGTGTGCCATGCCCACGCGGTTCTCCACAGATCTCGGACGACCGCCTGCCCGCGACCATGATTTGCGCTTCGTCGTGCACTTGCTCATCTGGGTGCGTCGTGTTCGCGCTCCTCCTTCGCCCCTGAGCTCATGGACCATACGCGCACACTTCGGGTTTAGCCTCGGGGACGTGTGCATCGGACGCCGTTCGTGTCGCCCGGCATTCATATATTCCGCATCACCGTCCCTGCCTGCCGGCGCTGTCGTGATTCCTGACTGAACCGGCCGGCCTGGGCACAGGAACGCGTGAAGCGGAATCCCTGACCTCCTGGAAGCCCTGATCACACCGTGGCTCCCAGGCGCACCCTGGAGCCCGTGATAGGCCGAGAGAGCCGACGCCCTTGAAGACGCCGGGTGGCCGAGGAAATCCGCAGGATCCACCCGGGTGTGGCGCACGGGGTGTACATCGCATTGAATCGCCCGCGCGGCTCGAGGTCTGTCCGAGTGTCTTGAAGAGAGCGAAGCGAAGGGGGTTCACCGGGGCGTGGCAGTGATATGGCTTCATGCAAAGGGGGGGCAAAAAGAGGCCATGCATCGCATGCTGCCGGGGATCGACTGCCGCCGGGGATCAACAGCCTCCGGAGATCGGCTTTATAGGGCGCCCAATGCGGACGGAGGGGCTGACGGCAGCCGGAATTCGTGGCCCTGAAACTGGGAAAGCTGTTAAAAGCAATACAAAAGCCGCACGTCCTATAGCTGCTGACGGCGGGAAAGACACTCAGAGTGTGCCTGGGACGGGAGGCCGCTATCATGGGCCGCCGCACCTCCACGGCTTCACGGCTTTGAGGCCGGCCAAGGCCTCCTTAAACAGAGCATCCGATGGCCAGACAGCGCTACATTCGCCGCCATCCATCGATCCGCCACTCTGCTTCGGGCAGAAGCCTGCGCCTTTGTCGCCACGCCGCCTGGGGGTCCCATCAGCAATTCTCTTTTGCCCTGCACACCGCCGCATGCCAACACATCTTTTGAGGCAAAGCGCAGAGATGCTCCGCGCCGTGCGTCTGGCGCATCCCAGACCTCTTCAGCAGATTATGCGCTGTATTTAGCTGCATAGACGCATCCGCATCGGCAATAGCGATTGCACACATCCGGCAGTGAGTTCTGTGCCGAAAACTCCGCCCTTTAGCACTTTAATAGGCTTCGGCATGCCCGGTGCTCCGGCAATCGCACACACCGGGAACAATTTTTTCATTTAAGCCTTCCGATGCAAAGGTTTACGATGCGCATTCCTATCCCGTAATCTGACTTGCTTCTCCTCCAGCTGCCAAGGCCCGTTCCGGAAGAGGGCCATACGAGGCGTGGTCTCTATCAGGCCTGGTCAGCGAACATAGATATTAAGCCGATAAGATCATACCGTCGGTGCACGTCGCCTCTTGTGCCGTTATGAGCTCTTTGCACTCAAACGCGTTGTCCTGCTCAACGAATCCGCGGATCCGGACCATTTGGCCAAAATTCGGACGCGGAAAGACCAATGCCTAGACGCATATTATCAGCGCACATACAGCTTTGGAGCGTCGGCATTACTTGCCACATCGTACGGGTCTAAGTCGACCTCTACCGATTCGCAGCCGTTCACTGGGCATTCCAAGTATATTGTCGGGGCAACGTCCGATATCTACGTTTCAAGCGGTCAGCGGTGATCATCTCGGCAAGGAAAGCAACAGCGACCTCTACTACGCGGGACACAAGCTCAACGTAGTATATACCTTTTGCTGTCTTCAGGAAACACATGGCAGTGGGGGAATAGATGATGGTGTGGGCCTCTAATACACCCCCTTATCGACAGATAAGGGGCATATTGGCGCCCGGTAGTGAAGGTTCGGTATTACCTGTGCCTTCTGAATGCCGACAATAGGCTCTGTCAAACCTGCCGCCCAGCCTCAGGCCCCATGCCCCCTCAGGCAGCAAGCATACCGCACCCGTCACGCTTCTGCCCCGGCATCCTTCTCCGCGATTCAGTGGTCTCCCGCGCAGGTCCCACGGCGCATGCAAGGGCGTCTGCATGCCACAGGGATACCAGCACGGACCACATCGTCCGTGATCACCCACGTCTGTGGCCCATGACGGCTCCTTTTTTTGCCAACGACGACGAGCGTATCCGGCCCGGCCTTTCCACGAGCAGCGCCGTGGCGCCCTTTGCGTTTGGCGCGATTAAATTCCGGGGCCGGTCACGTTCGCGGCGGGAGCAAAGCTGGGGACTCATGAGCCACACATGGTTGTGAGCGGGATGCCAATGAACGCACATTCGCGGGCAGTGCAAATTCATCTCGGCGAGCGCCAATGCAGACAGCTGAGGACATATGGGGGCCCCTCACGAATGCTGTGGTTGTGCTCGCTCTCGAGCGCGCTAACTGCAGCTCGGAGCGGCCCCCGTCCGTTTGCTCTTCGGGTTTGTCGAGCCAGTTGCCACAATGCAGGAAAACATTTCCACCTCGTCAACTGCGCATCACTTGGAGGAAGTGGGCGCATGCGTCCTGAGCAGCCTGAGCTGTCGTCGTGTATGTATCGAATACGCTCTTCTGTTCCCGCCGCCAATGCCTCGCGTGCGATCTGGCAGTCCTTTCGTAGCAATGATGGGATCTAATGGGAGACTGACCGCCTCTTCTCCATGGGGAGGCAAATGGTGTGCTGAGGATGGGCGAGGCGTCGGGCGCCCTGCAGAGAGGCGCCTGGCGGCCTGCGTTTTTGCTGCCGGACAACGGCCGCCGCCGGAGATCAACTGCCGCCGGGGATCAGCTCCACCGGCGCACACGCAATGCCCAGAGCCCAGCGAGAGCAAAGCTTCAAGGGCGGCATGAAAGCAGCTTATACTATGGCATCTAATAACGGCAAGGGGCTCCGAAGCACGCATGCTACGGAAGGGCGCCGCTACGGGGCATCGTGGCCCCAGGCCTTCGCGACTTTGAGGCCAGCCAAGGCCTGCTCGAGCAGCAGATCGCATTGCTCCACGACGCCACAGTCGCCACTATCCACGGCCCGCTCCAGTCTGCTTCGGGCGAGAAGCACCTTCGTCCTCACACCGCCCAGGTGTCGCATCAGAAAGACTGTCAACTGGTCAGGACGGAGGAGAATGCAGGCCGAAGGCTGCGCTCACCGGAGGCGACATCGCCATCGCTGCCGTCCGCCCTCTCGATCGAACGGGCGCCCGCCATTTGGTTGCCTCCCAGCCGGCTTGCGGAGGATGGCTCGCTTGACTGCCTTGGGGGCAGTGTCATCGCGCTATGCGCATCGCCATGTGGCTTCTTCGACGCGGGCGGGCGGGCCTCACGACCGCTTGCCCCCGGGTCGCTGTCTTCTTCGCGTCGTCTCTTGGCCGATGGAGCAGCGTGCAGGACAGGCCCGCTGGGGCCTGCGGGGCCTTTCGGATGGTCTTGATTTGGCGCCTCCTCGCCCACGGTCCCAATGGCCTGCTGTGGGGGACCTCTGCCCTCCGCGCGGAGCACCTCAGGCGACCGGGAATGCACGGGGGTTTGCGTTCGGAGCTGCCATCCGGCGGGGCGCGTCTTGAGCAGCGCTGAGAGGTCGGGCAGCAAATGGCTCATTGCTGCCGGCCCCAGCAGGCCAGCATTGCCCGCAGCCGTAGAGGCCCCAGAGGTGTCATCTGCGAAAAGGAGGGGCCGGCTTGTGCCCCCGCGGCTTGCCCCGTTTGCGATTCCGCCGTGCCATAGCCCAGGGCCTGCAGATGTGTCTGCGCTGGGCCAGAACGGCGATGCGCCGAGGCCATAGGGGCGCACGTGGCCCACTTGCCCCGTTTCTTGTTCCGCCACAGAGGCGGCCTCCACAGCCGTGTGGCCCCTGGCAAAAGCAGTGACTCCAGTGCCCGCTCCCAGTGGGCCCAAGCCGTCTGCGCCGCCAGGACCGAAGAGGCCAGCACGTGAAGCAGGCCCTGGGTGCTGTGGCTGAGGGATCGCCCAAACTAGCTCCGCGTTTGAGCTGCTGGGCAACGGAAGTGCGGGTGAGTGCGCGGGAAGGGAGGTGGGCAATGCAGGGCGTGACTGGAGGGCAGGCGGTGGTGTTCGGCGGCCTGGTTGGCTACTGCCGGTTGAAGGCTGCTGGGCATCTCGAGGATCGCAAGGCCGAGTACTGCGTTCGGAAGCGATTGCACTGCTTGGTGTGAGGATGTCGCTTTTGGCGCTGTGCTCTGTAAATGGGTCGTCGAATCTGCGAAGCTCTGTCGTGATGTCACACGGTGGGCATCGGCCAGGCCATCGCAGCGGGCGCCCGTTCTGCATCCGGGTCAGCGTCGGGTTTGTCAAGAAAACGGCGCCTGCTCACCGTTTCCCAGAGGCCAACCAGAGCCATGAACATTTTTCCGCGGTGCCATCCCGCTTTCGCAGCATCCCACGGGACGACGCTGGGGCAGATCAGCCGCTCGAGGGAGTTGTAGACCACAGCGCAGGACTCCATCGTGCCAGACGGGAGGTGCGTCGCCATCGCCGATTCCTCCTGGGCCCATCGAATGCTACACCGGCCCAAGTGGTTGTCGATTGCCCGCCCCGTGCGATGAACGAAGGCTTCCATCTCTGGACTCAGCTGTTCGGAACCAGCATGCGGATCGACGACCGTGTACCGGGAGCTGGGGATATGGAAACGGACGGCGGCCCAGCGGCCCTTGATGGCACTGGCCCATGGCACCAGAATGAGTCCTTGTTGTGGTTCGGATAATGCTCCCAGAACCGTCGCTATGGCGAGGCTTTCCTCAGGCCCGTCCACCATCGCGGCAAAGGAGGTGTCGGCGAGCACCGTCTGGTCGGAAATGGGCGATCGGCGAATCAGCGGCTGAAGGCAGCCTAGGTAGTCTTCGAAGGCGCCATCCGAAAGAAGGCCTTGAGGTAGGATTGTGGCAGCATGCAGGGTGAGCTCAAGGTGGAAAGCGGGCAGGCCGTCGATCTTTGTGAGCAGACAGCGAAGGTCGCCGTCGGGCCAGTTCTCTGCATCCGCAGCAGCGGCTGCCCACCGAAAAACCCTCGCCCAAGCTCGCTGATGGAGCCACGCCTGTTGGTAAATGCGCCATACGAGAATTGCCCAAGGGGGTAACGAAGGTGTGGGGCTGCGGGGTGTATGACCGATTGGGCCGAGAACGGCAATTCAAGGAGGGCCCGTTCACAGGGGAGGGAGACACCGCGATGGTCGAGTTCGAAAACCCACAGAATAAGCTCCGCCGGGGCCGTTCTTTGTTCACTAGAGAACACCACTTCGCCCTGGGCCCCCGTAAACCCCTCCGGAGGCGAGTGGGTGGGCAGCCAGCGCACGAGCTCCGCCACAGTGGGGGCGGGGTTGGGAAAAAAGGTGCCCATGGCGGACCGCGGGGCTTCATACGCCGCACTTGTGTCCCAATCCGACCTATCAGGGCTCTCAAGTGCCCATCGCAGTGTGCTTCTGGGAGCTGGGTGTAAAAGCGCGTCAGCCATGCTCTTGCCGAGGCGGCGCTGGGGTCTGCTCACTCACCATGGCGAGGTTCGGCGTCCATGTCCGACTGGTGGGCATCAGTACCAAATCTGGGGAAGCGTCATCAGGCGCACCTTTAGAAGAACTGTGATGAGCCGAATGAATTATAATGGAGCGCCTAAAGTCGTTGGGAGATCGCGCGAGGGAGGAGGAGGGGGTAGCGCGTGGGTGGCTCCTTTCGCTGGCGAGCGATGGTTGGACGCGGGTGGGCACGGCCCGCACGCGCCTGTGCCCTTACGAGGGCAACGGTGACTGGAGCTGTGTGTGGCCTAGAGTAGGCGGCCCATGCGCTCTCTTTCTCTTTCTCTCTCACCCCGATCCCTCACTCAATCTCCACAGCTCGCACACTGCCTTTTCAATGAAAGCTGGCCCAGAATTCAGATCTCGCATGCAACAGGTGGCATCCGCCATTCACCATCTCTGCGAGCATCGCCCAAGCAGACAAAAGGCTCCTTCTGAGGTGCGCCAGCGGTTCGAGCAATGTTTATTCAGGGCAACGGAGGAACTTGCGGATGCCATTGGAGGCCACGACGCCGGAATCACCACCCTTCCGTCCTGGGCCCTCGGTGCTTTTATTGAATATGGCAGGTCCCAGCAACGCCACGGCTATGTTTCCTCAGCCTTCAACATCGAACGCTTCTCCCCCGACAATCTATCGCCCAGCGATGCCGCCATGGTAATGGGTTTGGTTTGCAAGGACGATGGGGACGCCATTCTCCCGTTGAATCAGATTGACTTGGAATGGGCCCAAGCCGGTGCGTAGACCCTCCTCTGTTCTGCGCCCCTTTGTGTCTTAGGCTGCGACAGTCATGGCGGTTTTACTGGGTGAGGCCCACGATGGCATTGCCGTGCCGTCGAGGTCCCAAAGCATCAGTGGCTCCGACAGCGCCGCCTCCGGCTCTGAAAGCGGGAGCTCCGGCGATGGCAGTAGTGATGAACGGGTTGCCGACAGGAAAGGTATGTGCCCAGGGCTGCTCTCGGGAGACCTTTCTCATCTTGGCCCTGGGGCATTGGAGAAGGCAAGGCGGCCCAACTTGCCGCTACGGGGCCCAGGGGGAAGAGGCAGAGGGGGGGTCCCAAGAAGCCCGAAGGTGAGCAGCGCTTCACCAGCAGGGGCTTATGCTGAGCTTCAGTGAAGACCAAACCCCGTCTCCCTTTTCCACAGGAAAACAAAATACCCATCTGATCCCGGCAGCGCGCCGATCCTCCCTCGCGCGGGCGTCTCTTCCTCCTCCTCAAACGCTGGAAGAAACCGCCACTGCAGGGGCTTCCACCAGTGCCGGGCCACCGTGCCACGAAGGAGACGGCTTTCCGCCCCCAGGTGCGCCCTTTGGACCCTCTCCATCTCTTTCCGTCCCACGCACCGCAGGCGACGGCAAACGACTCCCCCGCAAGAAGGACACGCACGTGGTGCCTCCTGAGTATGGCATTCCCCGGCACCCTAGCGATCTGCACAAGAGGTACCCCAGGGGCCAGATGCCTTACGTCAGCTGCTTCTCTGTTTGTGCCCAGTCTGCTGAATGCTAAATCACCCTAACACCTTAGCATCCCGGCCGCGGCATTGACATGCGCTGCGCCGCATGCCAGGCCTTCCAGACGCCGTGCGAGTTCTACCCGTTGGACATCAAGGCGACCTGCCTCACATGCTTGTCAAAGCACACAAAGTGCAAGCTCAACGCCATCTCCGGGGGCACCACTGCCAGAATCGGCCGCTACAAGATGCTGCGGTTTGCCATCCAGGCTGCTAACCCCACGGTCTACGGCCACGAGCCAGTGGAGGTCTCCGACATTTGGATTATGGCTGGTAACCCGGATATCCCGGATTGGGCTTGGGAGCTGATCGTGCATTGGGACGACAAGGACAGGCGCGAAGAGGCCATCAGAAAGGCAAAGTGCTGTGACCTCACATACCCGAAGAAGCTCTGCAAAGAGCTCGGACGGGTTAGCATGCCCGATAAGCAGGTCCCCGAGGTAAGCCTCTTCGTTGAGATGTGGAGCCCACCCCGACAAGGCCACAGGATCACCCTAAGTACATGGCCCACACCAAGGATCGGCTCCAGCGAGCTCCAAAGATCGACCTTGCGAAAGCGACCACTGTAGCCCAAGGTAAGAGCACTTTGCTGGGGTGTACGCGATGACCCTGACGCCCTTCGGTAGCCAATGCATTGTGGAGGGCGTCGTCCGACAGTGAGGAGAGCGAGCCGTTCACAGGATCCAGCGATGACGGGCCGTCCTCGGATATGGCACTGGACGGCGAGCGGCCACGCAAGCGCCCGCGAAAGACAGCGCACTTCGCCGACTCCCCAGACTCCCACTTGAAACCAGAGCACCGTGCTTCATCGATTCCTGGCGCGGGGCAAAGCGACTCACCCCCAAGACGAGGTCCGTCTTTGAGAAGCACTGCCGCGTGGCCGGCAGGAGCCAGCTTGATCCCCACTGACCCCTCAGCAGGTGTCTGGACGGCGCATGCTCCTGGACCCCAGCCCATGCCGGCGGGCAGCAATTTGAGGGGCATCGGGTCTTCGGTGCGGAGCACAGCACTGGGAAACCCCGCGGGTGGGGACAGGCTGCTGACACGGATCGCGGCGCTTGAGGCACGCTTGCTGGAGCAGGCCTCCGGCACAAAAGCGCTCGCAGCCCGCGTCGAGCTCCTCGAGGATCGGTTGGAGCGCGCGGGGGCTTTCGACCAGGGCCTCTGGCGCCACGGACAGAGCGATCGGCAGTGATGGGATGGGAGGCGAGTGACGCCATTCAGATGGGGTGCGCTGGCGCTCTCGTCTTGTGGCGCGCTGCAGCCACCCGTCCTGGCCCCACAGGGCCTGCATGCGACGCCTGCGGCGCTTTCTACGCGCGGGCCATCCGACGGCGGTATGCCGTATGCACCGCCCCATTGCTGTACATCATTTTTCGAATCGAGGCTCTGGAGGCCAAGCGACTGATCAATAGAATGCGCTTTTCGATGCATTGCCGTGTCCACAATGCAAAACGGTCTCGCAGTGAGCACCGCGAGGGCGGAATGGGTGCTGCACCCAAGCTGCACCAGGGGAGCATCGGCTGGTGGCCGACGTCGGCATCGGCGGAGCACGGGTGCCTGCGGGGCTTAGTTGCCGGCGGAGATTGACGGTCGGCGCAGGACGCACGCCGGCCGGCGGCGACTCCGGTGGATCCCCGGCGGAAACCGAACGCGGCGAGACCGCTGCCTGAGCACGTGTCCCGGGGAAAGGATACCTAACTTAGGGCCTGGTCGGCTGTCCGTGGGATGGGCTGGGTTCCCGCCAAAATGATCCCGCAGCACGATGGGCTGTGGGCTCGGGAGGGGTACGCGCCCGTCTCGGTGGGCGCGAGAGCCCATCCCACAGCCCATCCCACGGGCAGCCGACCAGGCCCTAACGTGCTCAGCTGGCGCCCATCACATAAACAAGCAACGAGGCTGCCACCTAAGACCCCCTGAACGGGCAATAAGAGGCACGCCAGCCAGCATCCGCGTGCCCCATCTCTTTGCTCCAAACTCACTCTACTTCTGCACAGGACTGCAGGCCTGGCACCAGATCGTTGTGACTCACTATCTCATCCTGGTCCAGCACGGCAGTATCAGCATGCCAGAAGCCACCCCTCCTGTGGAGCGAATAAGGCAGTTCGCCTCAACCATCCACCACCTATGCGAAAATCGACCAGACCAGCAATCCTCAAGGCAGGAGATCCTGCGTGAATGGGAGTCCTTCATGCTGGGCTGCGTGGTGGAGCTTGGGGCCCTCCTCGTGGACGCGGGGCCTGTCATCGATTCCTTGCCGTGCTGGGCTCTTGGCGCCATCACCGAATACGCACGAAGCCAGGAAGACACTGCGTACAGCCCCTCCCCTTTCCACATCATCCGGATCCTGGGCGCGCAGGAGGGCAGGGCGTTCGTGGGCCGCGATGATGGGCCACTAGGGGTGCTCCCCTTGGAGCAGATCACGGTCGACTGGGCCCCCGAAGGTGCGCCCTTCCCCACCATTCCTGCCGCCGCGTCTCATGCGCCTCCAGCCATTGCCTTCGTATCTCGCCGCCTGTCCCCAAATCTGTCTCACGGATCTGGCGGCTCCGTGGGCGGCATGCCCAATGAAAGGGCGATGCGTCAGGGGCGCGCCCCCAGTAGCCATGCTGCGGGCCAGCCGGAGATCGGCTCCGCGTCCAGTCGCCCCGAATACGGCACAAATGATGCAAAGCACCATGGGGAAAGCCGCGGCAGCCCTCCGTCGGCACGGGAGGCCAGTCCCATGGCCACACCGTTATCCGGCACAGCTCCGAAAAAGCGGGCACGTGACGAAACAGCCGGGGCGGGGCGAACCAAAAAGCCGCATGAAGTGACTGGCAGTAGCACCCCCGGGCCATCGGGACTCCGTGAACTGGCGCGACGGAGTGCCAACAGCAGAGGCAAGCGCGCCATCCGCCTCCCACCACTGAGCCTCCAGAACATGGCGACAACAAGGACGAAAGGCCACGGCTGGAGTGCCCCAGCCGCGGGAGTCCGCCCTGCAAGCCCGGCCTCGCGAGGCGCTTCCGGGCGGGTCAATTCATCCGCAGGTTCCTCTCCTTCGTCGTCGTCATCCAGGCCATCCAACAGTCCTCCCGGGATCGCCACGCCTCCACCGCCCGAGGCACCCTCCATTGCTTCTGCCCAGTCACGGGGAGGGAAAAGGCCTTTTGTTCCACCAGAGGCCGGGATTCCAGAATTTCCGTTGCAGCTCACCACAAAATACCCGATTGGCCGAATGCCCTATGTAAGTATCGAGTTAGGTGCGTCACATCGAGCAAACACGCTAACGCGCGGCCCCAGCACCCTCAAGACCGCGTAGACCGGCGATGCGGCTCCTGCAAGCTGTTCGGGAAGCAGTGCGAGTTTTACCCCCTCGACCGCAAGGCCACTTGCCTCGTCTGCCTCAAAAAACACTTGCCCTGCGAGCTGAATGCCATCTCGGGTGGAACCGCTGGCGACACGGGCCGTTACAAGATGCTTCGGTATGGGATTAAAGCGGCAAACCCGAAGGTTTACGGCCTCTGGCCAGTGGAAGTCTCTGATCAGCTGTGGGGCATGAAGAGAGCCGACATCCCATCGTGGGGCGCGGATGTCATCGCCTTCTGGAATGACAAGCGCAAGCGCGATCGCGCGATCGCTCAGGGGGATGTCATCGGCCTCAAGTACCCCCGGGATTTCAGACGGAGGCTTGGGGATGTCACGATGAGCGAGGGCGAGCTTTCAAAGGTGCGCCGCAAAGCTGCCTTCACGCTGCCGTTTTTATGAACGCGTCGGCCCAAAGGATCACCCGGCCTACATGGCGCACCGGCGAAGAAGCGGCGCCGCCGTCAAGAAGGACAACGGTGCCGAGTTTCCGTCGAGCTCTGCGGGTAAGCGGCGGACTTCTTATGGCCCACACACCCCCTCTGAGCGCGTGCAAAAGGTGGCTCCAGCGGCTATAGCACACCGACTGATGACCAACGCCCACCCAAACGGGCCCGGATGAGGCCGCCTATGGCTCTCAGCAGCCACGGCAGTCCTGGGGCGACGCCTCCCTCAGTAGAGCCCACGGGAGCGGCCGTCGATATGGAGGCCGACCCGTCTCCAGGCAGCGTGGAGGGCGCCAGCAACACTGTCACGCACAGGCGCCCCATTAACCCCGCCTTCGCTCCTGCACACCCTGGGAGCGCGCCCCAGTGGGGCTTCGAGCAATTGGAGGCTCGTCTCACCGCCCTTGAGTCCCGGGTCCAGGGCTGGATGCACAGGCTGGAGGCCTGCGGCCGGGCCCGTGATGAGCGAATTGATGGCCTAGAGGTGGACATTCGGGGCCATGATTCGGCCCTCGACGCTTTCTCCGATGACCTTGTAGCCCTCCGTGGCGCAATGGAGGGGACGGTGGCGGGCCGGCCCCAGGGAGGTGCGCTGCTCCCGGGCGCGGCCGCCCCTTCTGTGCGGCCCCCGGGCCCGCCCGTCTCACAGAAAGCAGCGGCTTCCGGACCGGACAGCGACCCGGACGAAGATGAGCTCCAATATTCGTAGGTCTGGGGCGCTATTATGCGCGCCTGCTGCATGAAGTAGCCTGTGCCTTAGCCGCAATGTTTTTGGGATATGTCGCAAATTTGTACCGTGGGCGAACGTGAAGGCGGCTCATTCTGGGCGAGAGCGGCAGTGGTGGCGGCAGGGCGCCAGCTGTTCCAAGATCGACTGGCTGCGCAGACGCTTCTACTACAGGACAGAGAGTCGGCCGGCCAGGCCCCGGTCAGAGCCAGCCGTGCTAAGCCAGCAGGCGGCGCCGGTAAACTGGATTGGCTTGGAACGGGCTGGCAGCGAGTGCAGGCGCCGAACTGGCGGAGTGACTGGGGCCCCGCTGCTCCAATGTAGATCCGAGCGGAGACAATGCTGCTGTTACGGTCGCGGAGCGCGGAGGTCGGGCGAGTCGGAGACGAGCAGGAAGAAGGGTCGGATTAGAGGGACGCGCTTGACCTCGGGGAGGAGCCAGGAGGCAATCGCGTGGCGAGACAGTGAAGCGGGCGCAAGAATATAAAGGCAGGGTGGCGGGCGATCGTATGCTAGGCGTCCGTTACAGGTGCGCGCTGCAGCCCATAATCAGACCGGCGGAGCAGGCCATAACAGCTGCGTTATAAGCCTACGGTGGTGATTCCCCAGATGCATCTGTTGCGATAGCGTGAGGTTCGAACGAGGCCCAACGAACGAGCGCCTCGGCCGAACGGGTGCTTTCTAGGCGTGGGTTGCCGGTGGTTGCCGGATGAGGGAGACGCGCGCTAGCGCGCAAAAGGCCATCGCCTTTCGTCTCCTCCCGCATCGCACCCACGCAGCTCAAAGCGCACCCACCCATCACTCCCAGCGCTTTGGTTGTGAGAGCGGCGCAGAACGCGTCGCACTCCGGCCTCGCGCTCAAGCGGACCGTCCGGGATCGCGACTCACATTCGTGTTCTGCCCAGCATCGGGCCCGACCTTCCCGGACGGGCGCTCTGCTTTTCACTAGGACTGAACACGTGGGGCGCTACAGTGACCAGAGCGCCCCTCGGCCATGGTCTCCCCTCACTGCCTGCCCGCCACAAGGCTTTCACCACGCAACTAGGAAGCCTATCGATCGGCAGGTGCGGATGCATCTGGTGCCGGCCGGCCCAGTTGCGCCCCCCGAGCCTGCTCACGCAGGCACCAGCCATGGCACGGGCGCGACACTGCCCTGGGCCCTGCCACCTGAGCTCACCTCCTTTGTTTCACACCACACTTTGTATGCAATTGGTGATCAAAATATATTTATCAGTGAACTATTACACAGGCAGACTAGCAAGTAACACGGTATACCACATCCCACAACAATGCTGAGGCAGAGGCAGAGGCGGGTGCAGGCGGGCGACACGGGCGGAGGTGGGCAACGCGGACGTGCGGGCGCAGAGGCGGTGGGTGGGTGTGCGGGACGCGGGCGACGTGGGCGCAGGCAACGCGGCGGCGCCAAGAGGCAGCGACGCGCGCGCGGAGGCCGGCAACGCGGCGAGGTGAAGGCGGGCGAGGTGGGCACGGAGGTGGGCGTGGAGAAGGCGGGCGAGGACGTGGGGGCGGAAGAGGGCGACGCGGTGACGAGCGACGCAGAGGAGGAGGGCGAGGACGTGGGCGGGACGAGGGCGGACGGAGGGGATGGCAAGGCTGAGGCGCGGGACGTGAAGGTGGGCGACGCGAAGCCGGGCGATGCGAGGGCAGGCGACGCGAGGGCAGGCGACGCGAAGGTGGGGAACGTGAAGGCGGGGGGCGACGCGGAGGGCTCGCGGGAGGACAGGGAGGGCCGGGATGAAAAGGTGGTGGGCGACGTGGGTTGGGACGACACAGAGGAGCGTGGGATGGAGGTGGCGGGCAACGCGGTGGCGCAGATGGCCAACGCGGGCGGAGGTGAGGCCTTGAGGGAGGCGGCGGGCGATGCGGGCGGACTTGGCGATGTGGAGGTGGGTGACGCAGACGCGGATGAGGTGGGAGGAAAAGGGTGACGCGGGTGGTGGGCAGCGTGCAAGCGGGCGACGCGTGCGGAGGTGGGCAGTGCAGATGCGACCGGCGCAGAGGAGGGTGGCGCGGGGCAGTGGGCGGCGCAGGAGAGGAGGGTGGCGCGAAGGAGGCGGGCTGCACGAAGGAGGCGGCAGGGGCGGGCGGAGTAGGGCGAGGAGGAGGGTGGTGCGGGTGAGTAGCGTAGGGCATCGCGGAGGCGGGTGGTGCAGGGGTTGGCGCAGGCGGGCGATGTGGATGGAGGAGAGCGGCACTGAGGAGGAGGAAGAGGACGTCCAAGCAGACGTTCTTGGCTGGCGGCAGGGGGCGTGGGTGGGCGTTGCAAGTGCAGGAGAGCAGAGTGGAGGACTCACCAGAACAACGGCCGCGGTGCATCACCGCGGGACCGTGCATGGTCTCCTCAGCCTAACCTGCATCCGCCTGGGATGTCTGTCGCGGAATGAGTGTGGGAAAGAACGCAATAGCACGACCCGGAGGACAACGACGCGCTATTTTCGGATAAAAAAAGAGGCCATGGAAGCCACTGCATGAATAGATGGCCCAGGAGAGGAGGGAAGCGCACAGAAAGCGACGGGGCAAAGCGAGCCAACAGAGGGCGTGATGCGAAGCCCTAAGAGAATGCGGAAGAGAGAGCGCACTCACGACTTCAGGTCGAGACGGGAAGAGAAAAAATTCGCGGGGGAATCGGCGCTGATGCGCAGGGGAATCTGCCTACGGTCTCGAGGGGAGGAGGAGGAGGAGGCGGGCGATTATGTCACTTAGCCGCCCCCAAACCAGCATAGTTTACGTGTCCCGCGGCAAGCAACTACACTAGTACAGGTGCTAACTAAAGATGACCCGAGCCCTGCTTAAACCAGCTGCGAGTCATACAATGAACCACGCTCGAGGCGCAACCGGGTCGAGACAGCGTTGGGAGACGCCGCGGGCATTAGCCGCTGTTACGGTCCGTTTCTTTGTTGTTACATGCCTGCATCATGTTGTATGTCTTCACGTGGGGACTTTTTGAGAAACATCCACGAGACATTGATCGTCAGCCAATCAGAACTCGAGTTTCCAAATCTACAAGGATGTTGGAAGAATGTTTTCGGCGCGTAGCATACTGCATGAGGCAAACATGACGCACCAAAGGAACACCGGGATACATTGGCTTATGCCCGGGCCGGTGAGAGGCATCGCCGGGGAAGCGCGTGCGCTGCTAGCACGCAGCTTCTGGTGCGGTTTGAGAGGGACGCGAGAGGTCAGCCACATGGCCCTCGAAGCGGACATGCGGAGGGTGAGGGGGTCGAAGCTGGTTTCGCGCAGCGTTTCTGGTGGGGAAGGGGACTCAGGCGTGGCGCCGCTGTCAAACCCGCATCCTCCGGTTATCGCCCATTGTGGAGTCGTGGGGCGGGTCTTGAACAGCTGCTGCGAAGAATGCAGCTCCGGAGCCAGAAGCTGGAAGCGGTGATCACATTCATGGGGAGGATGGGGCGAGCCGCGGCCCTGCGGCACCTGCTTATGACATGGCCACGTAGGCTGTAAAGGCGCTGGGACTTGCGCATGGGACCCGAGCCCCGGCGGGGGTGATCGCCGCGGGCGTGCCCGGATGCGGGGTGGACAAAGGAAGCGCTCGAAAGCTTTTCAAGATATGAATGCATGGATAATAAACACGCATCATGCTATTCATCCACCTCTCTTTCTGCCTTGCTCGCTGTGGGACGAGCCCCTCTTGCCCCCACGCCTGCTAGATCAGTGGCCCAGAGGTCCGCTGAAGCAGCGCCTTCGCCCGCCGCCTGCTGGGCGATTTTCAGCTCCTCCAGGGCCGTCCCAATGAGCGCACAGGCTTCGGAGACCCGGCCACCCTTGCCTCCTGCGTCGTCACCGCGCTTTGTGATCTTTGCAAGGAGCTTCTGCTCGGCGAGCTGCATCTTGGCCACGACGCCATTGAGCAGGCCGGTGAGCCCGCCTGTCGATGGAGTTAAGCAGGGAGCCGGGGAACCAAAGAAGCGGCTCACCATTCGGCCTGCCGTTTGCGGTCTGGGCGCCGGGGTCCGTTTGGCCTCCGGACAGGTCCACTGGGCTGACGCAGGGCCAGGCCGCCCCGGCATCCAAAACGAGGGCCCGTTGCTGAGCAGCGCCCCGCGGCTCAAGGAAAGCCCTGCGTTTCTTAGCCGGTGGCGGCGTTCCTAAGTCGCTCCCTGCCCGAACGCGTTTCCGGGACACGTTTGGCGGAGCACGTTTCTCTCCAGTCGACGGAAGGGAGCCAACGGCGGCCACGCCGCGTGTGACGCCAGCGCGAAGCCGGGCTTCGACTGCTGCCAGGTCGTCATACGGTGCGGTTTGTTGGGCTGGAGGGATCGACGCCGCCAGCGTCGCTGCATTTCTTGCCACCATCGCTGCGAGCGCGGGCATTTCCGGACGCTTCAGTGGGGCTGGCAGTTTGCTTGACGCTGGTGCCGTGGAGAATGTGGTGTGGGGGTGCTCACGGCGCTTTGTTTTACCTTGCGAGACATGATCAGGCTGAACGGGTTCGCGATTGTCGATGCTTTTGCGTTGGAGGGCGCCTCAGGGCACAGGGCGCCCGGGATGGAGACGTCAGTGCGGGAAGGGGCCACAGGTGTCGCATTTTGGAGATCGCTGGACACGGGGCTGGTCGCCAAGACTGAGTCAAGTGCGCCCTGGCGATCAGCGTGCAGGGGAGACCCGTTCTAGAAATCCGTTTAGCACCGCTATGCCTGTGGGAGGGCATCAGGGCTTACCCTTTGCCGCACAAGAGCGGCGTCGCCCAGCATCTTCAGGCGCCACCAGCCATCCAGCGGTGGCTCCGGATGCATGCCACGTTTATTAACCGCTGTGTGGAGGATGCCGTAGGCGATCGCACCAGATGAGGCGATCTTCAAATCTTTGTGCAACGGCGGAAATAATCTGGCCACCACCCACTCTGTGACAGGGCGGCCCAGGCGGAGGTCGATTTCTCTGTTTGCCTCATGGATGGCGGCCAATAGGTCCGGGCCAGGAGTCCCTGCGGCCTGAAAAGGGCAGTGCAGTTCGCAGTGGGCTGGGGCGATCATGAACTGCACCACGACCCAGCCTCCTGCCCCCTCGTCATACCATGGGGCTATGATGATGGCACTGGGGGGCGAGATGAGGGCGTCGACGGCGTCTGCAACCGCGGCCGCGGGAGGTGGAGTCTGGGGAGAGGAAACGAAGGGCCCGGCGACCACGAAATTTCCGTCGGGGAATTCTACTTGAGCGTCGCGTTGGAGAGCGGAAGGCAGGCCGAGAAAGCTTCCACGTCAAGCGGTGCGTCTGAAAGGAGCGCCTCTGCGATGCGGCGAAGAGGGATGCTGAGGGCATCGACGCGGTCGAATATGCTGGGTGCGAACTCGCCATCAGCTGTGGCCCACCCCTCCCTCACCGCAGCACGGTGGATCCATCGCATCTTCTCCTCCCAGAAGAGTTTGCCCCCCCAGACAGCGTCGTAAGCGCGCAATAGCGCAATCGCCCAAGGAGGGTGGCGGAGGCCGGGGGTGGAAGGATGAATGACGGATTGAAACGACCCAGCCCGGTCAAGGTTTTGCCGCAGGGAGGGGAGCACCACGCGAGGGTGGTGGGCTTCGTAGACCCACAAAGGGAGCTCGGATGTCGGGGTCCGTTCGTCATTCGAAAACTCCACTATCCCCTCCGCTGGAGAGGTGCCATCCGGGGCTTGATGTGTTGGCTGCCAGACCATGAGCTCCAAGACCGTGACGCCCGGTGGTGGGAAATACTCGTCCTCCACTGATTTTGGCGGACAGGCAGCGGCGGATGTATCCCATTGTGAGCGGTCGGGGAGACAGGGGCTTTGAAGCGACTGGCGCTGCGTGCCCTGGGGGGCGGGGATGGAAAGAAGGGAGGGGAGATTGTGGGCAGCGGTGCATGCACGGAGAAGAGGGCACCACCGGAAGTTGGGTTGACGGAGCCTGGATCGACATACATCGGCTGAGCTGGGACTTGGGGAGGAGTAGGTGGGCTATATCGGATCCTGGAAGCGCATGGGGGGGGGCGCTTGCTGGTGGGCCGAGAGGGCCTGTGGCCGGTTCGCTGGATGGCTGCGGCGCAACGGAAGGGTTACTGGAAACGTGGCCATGCGTGCTATCGTGGGCCGGCTGTGCGTGCATGGGTGTCGCGGGGAGGCCTGCTTCCCATTTGGCGGTCGTACTGTAGGACGTCGGTGACGGGCAGGGAGAAGGCCCGAAGAGGCAGTCTCGAAAGATGGTGGGGGTTGCCGGCGTCGAAGACGGAGTATCGAAGCAAATGGCCCCCATGTGCGCCCGAGTCGGCGAAGGAAAGGGCTTCAGGCGCAGCGGGAAGCCAAGCCCATCAGCGACAGCCACCAAGGAAGGGCTGGTGGGGAGATGGGCGATCGGGCTTGGACTTGGGGCCGACTGAGTGTCTGGACAGCCGAACCCCCTGGTGGGTCAGAGTGTGTGGGCCGTTTCTCGGGGGTGTCTCGGGGTTGCCCGCTAGACGGTGCGGAGTCAGCCGGAGGCTGAAGCATCCCCGGCTCATCGCGTGTGCTCATGCATGAATCGGATGATAGGGGGGCTTCGTTTCCAGGCTCAAAGGTCGTCTCGGAGGCGGAAGGGGTGCAGAACCATTCCGAGGGAATCTCCAGAGGGCCAACTCTGGCCTCGGATCCATTTTGCGGCCCGCCGGAGACTGCATGGCCATCAGAAAAACCAGCGTTCAAGCCACATCCCGACATACCTCCGAAACCAACAGCCATGGGGTCAGGCAAAAGGCGTTTTTCAGATGGGGAAATGGTGGTGAGAAGGCGTATGGGCCGGCTGGTGGGGACTTGAGGCGGCCAGGCGGCTTCTTTGTGAGGCGCGGTGCCAGCAGGGGCAGTTTCTCACGGGGCGGCCACGTCTTGGGAGGACGCGCACGGGGCCCGCGCTCTCCTCAGCCCCCGCCCGCTTTCCTGCCAACCCCCGCCCCGCGTTCCTGCCAACCTCCGCGCCTGACAGTCGCTCCCCCCGTGTCCTTCACTGTGGCCCTCCCTCTTCCCCGCTGAATCTCAGGCCACCGAAATGAGCCAAGGCGCCATACCCGACGCTGCTCTTGAGGAGCTCATCCAACTCGCGTCCGCCATCCACCACGTGTGCGAGGCATGCCCTGGACGAGTCAAGACCACCGACCCCCACCTCACTGAGCGCTTGAACGACTGGCTCCGAACGGCCGCCGAAAGGCTCGCTGAGTTAGTGGCCGAATACGACGCAGGCATTGAAAGCATCCCCTGTTGGGCCTTTGGCGCACTCCTCGAGTACGGCAGCGCCCAGTGCTGCCTGCCTGGCGAGGAGTATGTCGCCTCGGTGCTCAA